>NW_022731366.1:295347-303754 GCF_011630105.1 Anneissia japonica | reverse complement strand
ATTACACGGAGGTACTTTCGCACGTGCCGTAAAATGTTACTTTTGGTTACATTTTGTTACATTTGGTAAGATTTTTGTACGTGTGAATCGGGTATTAGTCTGTCAGAAATGCAAAATCACAGCCAGCTAATCAGGTTGACAGTTCAGCAGATATTGTAGTTGAAAACAAGATTTATGATGGTTTGCTTGATCCAAATGAATCAATAAGTAACACATCCGACCACATTGAAAGAGTAAAAATGGTAGGAAAAACAGAACCAGAGAAAACTACATCAACACGGGTGAGAGCAAATCAAGAAAATGAAAAAAGGGTGAAAGTTGAAAATACTGGGCTTCGGGACAGCCACGTGATGGAAGAAAATATGTTGTATGCTGGACTTTAGGACCCACCGCCAATACCCATGGCATACAATTAAGACAAAATAATATCTGGAATCAGTAGATACAGAATTCAAGTAAACATTAAAAACTGACATTGATATAAAAAAACCAAGCTTGAGATAACAGCAGCCATATAGATTGAGGAAAATGCGGGAGAATATGTTATATGCTGATACATATTAAAGGTATACTACACAGTAAAAAATCAAGGATTAACTTCAATACAGTAATTAAATTGTAATTTTAATTTCTCATTATTAACATGAGAAACAGAGGCCACAAGGTCCAACAAGGCTCCAGGGTAGTTGCAGTACTCATGGGGGCTGGGGACCTAAAAGCATTTTTTTAGACATAATGTGGAAGAATAAAAAAAGAAAAAAAAATTAAATACCTCAGAACAGCTAAAAAACTAGTAATAGTTGGTGATGGCCGGTGGAGCGTGTATTTTATAATATGAAGGAATGTGTTCTTTGTAAAACTGCTTCTATACTGGTGTCAAGAATCTATCTAAGATTTTAACTCTAGAAATTTATATACCAACACCACCATGTTTGCATCTCTACATAATGTTAAAATCTAAGAAAATTACAAAAATCTCTACATAATGTTGAAATCTAAGAAAATCCCAAAGAAGAAACTACCGTAGAGTGGATCAGCACTCTAAAAAAACAAACCTACATTAGGCTCAGTAGAACACAAGCAATATTGAAATGTTGACACTATAGTTCTGATACTATATATTTGCAACCTAACGATGGAATTTGATACAGATATTACAAACATAGAGTTATCATTTTATTATTACAGAAAATTGTGTTGATGCCGTACTTATAAAATCAATCCTTTCTTACTCAAACTTATTCCAATAGTTTATTTCTATGTGATACAGGTATTAGTATGGTATTATTCTTATGAGGAAGGAAGATAATTTCTGGTACACCAAGGTTGAAGAAATATAATGCATAAGTTACAAATGCAAATCCAATCATGATACAGTAAGGAATATATATACCTTCATAAAGATAATTGCAGTTATTTATTTTGTAAGTGCCACAAGTTAAAAATACAGATTGTTTAAAATAGTAAAAATACAATTGAGCTAGCATTTTAAAGAAGGAATAGTACATCAACAAACCAGAATGACACTAATGGATGATTCAATATTAATATTAAAAACAGAAATATATACTGTACTCTATAATACGAATTTCATCTGGTCTTTAGTTTTTACTTTTATTTTTTGTTTTTGTTCTTATAGTCTTTATATTGAAAAAACATTTACAGTATACTATATACTGTATGTTATATAACATTTTAGTGGTTCAATTAAATTCTACATGGTTTTTATTCTCCATTTTATAATGCATAACCTAGCAAGAGCCTGTTAAGTTCTCTATTACCAAAAAAGGGTACAAACAAAAATGATGGCCGTAGAACATTCTATTCTGTTATAGTAGGAATTAATCACTTTACTCTTAGGATATCAAGATGATGTGTTATGGGAGAAAAGATAATTTAGAACAAGAACAATTACAAAACTACAGTATGTGAGCATTCATTTTTACAGTCAATGAATTTCTTGCAACTAGTGAAGACTTGTAATGTTGAAAAAATGTATGTGTATATGCAATGTTCCTATTAAAATATAGCTCAAGCGCTAACATTGAATTTCTTGCAACTAGTGAAGATTTGTAATGTTGAAAAAGTGTCTAATAAAATGGTGTATATGCAATGTTCCTATTAAAGTATAGCTCAAGTGCTAAATTTACTTTTAAAAATTTGGTTTTGGTCGTGTGAGGAAAAAAGGCCCCTCCTCAGGTAAGAGACTTGGTAGCCATGTTTCGTGTAGGGACCCCTGGTTAGCATCCTGGAGTGGTACCAGCGGCAGCTCTGAAGGCCAGGTAGCCAGTGGTCCATAGAAAGTTTGATGAGGTGTATGGGTTTACTTTTTAATTTATTTGAATACTTTGTTATGCAGTGACTGTCAGGATTTTTTGTATGATGGCTGTTGACCTGAATCCCACACACTATAATTTGTAGTCTATATTAAGGAAGAGTCAGTGAAAAAAAAATAATTAAGGGTTGGGTGTTAAAATCTAAATAAGTAAATAAAGCACAAAAAATCAACAAGATTGAGTCAGCACTCTGAATAAGCAAACCCACCTAAAGTTTCAGTGAAGCGTAAATAATACTTACTGTTAACATTATATTAAAAGTTCTGTTTCTATATATTTGCAATCTAATAAACAATATCAATGGAATTAAATACTGATATTACAAATTAGAGAATTTTTATTTTTATTATAACTATAGAAAATTATGTTGATACTGTACTTGCAAAATCAATCCTTTCTTAGTTGAGTTTACTTCAATTTTCCATGATAATGGTAATGGTATACTTGCCCTATCATGAAAAAAACCACTCAACTGACATTTTTTTCAAATTGCACTTTTTCAGCATTTTGCACTTTTGGGGACATAACACACCTTGTGATGTGTTCAGATTTTTAAAATTATAACGAAAAAAATATGAAATTTAAAAACTAAAATATCACTCGACTGCAAGCAAAATATGGATATCGATCTTATTTCTGGCAGGGGACCATCATGGAACCAGCTCCCAATATGTATTAAGGAGGCAAGTTCTAAAAAAGCATCCTTTCTTATTTAATTTGTCTTTATTTGTTTAATACATTTAGTGTCTAAGAGCCCAATCAAACTTATTAGGCCGGCGTAGGGCCGGCCCAGGGTCGCCTTAAATTACGGCCGACTCAGGGCCGACTCAACTTCATTTCCGTTCACAGTTATTGTTTTAAGTCGGCCCAGGGCCGCCTTACGGACGTTCTTCTTTTGGACCGGGTCGATGAATTGCAGGACAGGAAGTTGAGGCGATCGCATTTTGATGGCGGAACGGTAAATCACAACCTAGCATATACACATGGAATTCGTGCGAAACATAAACCTAATTTCAAAAATTGTCCTTTACTTTTTCGATTTTTTAAGCGGATAGCATTCTGCTATCTATTTGGCAATAATAATTATTTTCATATTAGGTTCATTCACAAACAATTTTTGACGCTTTTTAGAACCAGCTTCGCTCATAACAAAAACAAACGATTATGTTTTTTTCTGTCCTCGGGGTCACATGAGTAGCTTCACGAACGTCGACACAAAACGCACGTGGTTGGTAAGGATGACGTTCACAGAAAAAAATGATACCACTATACAGTGTTATAATTTTAGAATATAAACTTGTTAAATTAATGTGTGCTATACAAAAACGGGGTTACTTGAGCTTGTAATAAGCCAATGTAATTTTTATCTACTGGAATTCTTTAACTGTAGAAAAGAAAGTCGTCATCTGTCAAACTGCCCATGCATAAGCTTTGTATCACGTGGTATTCCCAATGCCTACAAGTTCAACTTGGTTTGTGATGATGCTTATGCTTCGCACGGAGGCTGTGAGTAATAATTAGGCATGGAGACCTTATATAAAAACTTTTAATCAAAAACAATAGTTCATCTAAATACAAATTACTTTACAGTTTCCTTAACAATTTTATTTCTCAATGGTGTTTTTTCGCGCAAGTCAGTTCGAATGAATGTTGTGGTTAGATAAGATGTCAAAATCGAGCAATCAGGGCGAACTTGGGCCGGCTGAGGTTCAGCTTACATTCAGATATAAAGTTGGGTCGGCCCAGGGCCTGCATTGCAGGACCTGAGCCGACTCAAAAGTCGGATTAACTTTAGGTCGGCTCAGGGCCGGCTTAACATTTATTGATTGTTCACACTTAAAAATTGCCGACCTGAGCCGGCCCTGAGGGGGCCCTTGGCCGACGTAACTTTCAAGTGTGATTGGGCTCTAATATCGCTCTGAGAGATTATTATAGGGCACTATTTATTACCTATGATATTATTATTATTACCAATATTTAGCTTATTATTATTAACTTATTAACTTAATTATGATTATTCTATTATTATTATTTATTAGTATTATTATTATTATTATATTTATTGCATACAGTTCAACATATATTATTCTGCTTGATATTCAGCTTTTTGTGAAAGACAAAATAGGATGAATTTCTGAAAAAGAAAACTATAGAAAACAATTTTTAAAAATGATAAAAGACGATTAAACTGAGAATTCATTGAAGACAAAAAAATAAAGAGAGCATTGTCCGAAAATATAGTGGCAGAAATATCCACAAATATAATTGCAAATCAATTTTTAAAAATTTTCATTTAAAATATAATCACATTTAAATTTATTTATCTACAATCTTCAAAATATTTGAAGCCTAACAACCATAGGCCTAGATTAGACAATCATAAACAGGGTGCTATATTGAGTATGCGTGCATTTGTATTCCATTGTATGCCTCTGCAATCATAGTAAAAAATAGGCCTAACCCTAAATTTACTCACAAAAGTTGATATAATATCACTTATCATCTTAAACTAATATTATTTAATAATTTATAACATGTTTTTATATTCAATAAATACTGTAGTTGAGTTGATTCTTTCATGACAAATGCAGTTGAGTGAGTCTTCCGTGTTTTTCTTACATGTGATTGACACGGTATGTCATGAAAAAACAATAAATGTGACATAGTGCATATTATATAGAGTAATTAAAAATACAAGTTCTACACAATAAACAGTACTTATAAAACCTCTAAAATCGTGTGAAAATAAAGATTCAATTATTTACGCATGAAGAGAGCAAAGACAATAACATGTTTTGTTGATTATCTCAGAACTTTGTTAAATGTAGTTGAGTGAGTTTTTCATGACAGGGCATTAATCCTTACAAGGAAGTTAATTTCTGGTATAAAAGTGCTCAACACATAAAAAGCTAATCAGTTACAAATATTAATCCAATCATGATGAGGGATAAACTTGCTAAGTTGAGGTTGCTGTTTTTGATCACATACAATCTACTTTTAACTACTCAATGTGAATCCAGAAGAACAGTTTTGACTGGAAATGTACAGGTCACTGTAAGTACAACTGAAGGTGACATCATTGACTTCAAATGTACTGATACCATCTTTAGAGAGGAACAATACATCATCTGGTATAGAAAGACATTCGATGGAGATGAAGCAGAGATCTATAGAAATGGAATGCTACTAATCTCTGAACTTGGCCTTGAAGCACTAGCATACTCACTTAACAACTCAACGGAATATGAACTGACAATATCAATCACAAGAGGGCTTGATGTCGGAAAATGGTTTCATGGGAATAGATATCGATGTAAAGTGATCGACGAAACCACTGATGTTACATTATTTGAATCAAGCGGTTACAGTTTTCTAAATGTTGATTATCCACCGCCATCAAAATATCCAATTTGTGTTGCTAGTGGTTACCAAAATGATTCCATTGGGCAAAATGTTACACTGTCATGTTACACTGAGTCAGGTAGACCAAGAACCACTATTGAATGGTGGAGAGATAATGTCATATATAAAACTATAAGTGTACAGCTTCAGAGTAACATGCCATTTACAATGATCTACTTAAACCACACATTTAATCTTCAACAACAGGATCTACAGGCAACCTACCAATGTAGGGTCAAATGGAGTAATGAAGTTGCAGAATGTACTGTGCAGTCAACATCTTCTCAGTCAACGACACTGATTCCAACAACAAAATACAAGACAACTGTTCCCCTGACAACAAAAGGAAAAGCTACTTCACTTGCGACCATGACATATTCTAGGAAGGAGACAATGCCACAGAAATTTTTGACCACTGCCAGCAAACCCACATCGTCATTAGTGTCGGGTACAACCATGTCAACCATCACATTTCCAGCTACACTGATTCCAACAACAGACGGCAAGACAACGGTTTCTCTGACAACAAAAAGAAAAACTTCTTCAGGAACCACAGCACACACTACATTGCCACAAGAGATTTTGACCAGAACTAGCAAGCTTACATGGCTACAATCAAATATGCCATCATCAGTCTCAGATGTTACCATGCCAACTGTCAAATATTCAGCTATACTAACAGATCTTACGACTAAAGAAACTTCCAGTAAAGAATCTCCCACATCTAAAGACAATCTATTATATTATATCATAGGGGGATCAGTTATTGGATGTGCTGTTCTTCTAATAGTGATAATTTGTTGCATTATTAAAAAAAGAACATCTGGTATAGAGAAATCGATTGAAGATCAAGAAATGCAGACAGGAGAATGGAAAAAAGAGGATTCAAAATTACAGTCAGCTAAGCAGGCTGACAATTTAGCAGATATGGGCATAGTTGAAAACAACATTTATGAGGGATTACCTGAACAAACTGAATCAATGAGTAACATATCCAGACACAATGAAATTATAAAAATGGGAGAAAAAATAGTACCACAGAAAACTAAATCAACATGGGTTAGAGCAGATCAAGGCATTGGAAGAGTGAGAGATGACAACACCGGGCTTGGGGTCAGCCATGTGATGGTAGAAAACACTGTGTACGCTGGACTTGAGGACCCACCAACACCTACTGCATCCAATCAAGATGATCAATCGGTAGATATAGGATTCAAAGGAACATTAAAAGCTGACACTGATATAAAAACAAATCAAGCTGGAGATAACAACAGCCCCATGGATAGTCATGTGATGGAGGAGAATGCTATATATGCTGGTTATTAGGTAAAAATATATACTGCTAACTAAATAATCAATAAATAACCTCAAACATCAAAACTCTGGCTTCAAGATAACAGCAGTGGATAAAAACTCAAGGCAAGGAAGTGTGTCCAGCTATGACTGAGCAAAATTTAGTGTTGTGCCTGGACTCAATTTAAAGATGTAGACATCAAAAATTAAATTGACATTTGAATTACTTATTTCAACCAATTGAAACATTAAATATATTATTTTAGTTTGTTAATATCAACAATATTAAGTATTCTACTGTAGAAAATACACTTTGCCATGGTTTTTCCATGTTTTACCGCAGCAGACCCACACAACTCTGTTTACTATATTGCTTCTCTCAGGGCTAGAATTGGTTAATTTCTGATTGTTCAAATAATACAATTCTGCTTTGTAATGCAATTACCTGAAACAAAATTCCCAATTCCATTCATATTCATATTTATTCATGTAGAAAATATTGTCAATTTAACAGGAAGTGCATTCCAGTTAGAGATATAATCGTTGGAATAGGAAAACTGTAAATATGTCCTGAATTTAGGTACAACAAAGTCAAGCTTAGTTACTTGAATATAGTGTTTATGAACATTTTTACGTTGGTAATTTTTTCAGGTAAATAAGTTGGTGTCATTGAAGATTTGGAATACATGGTTGCAAGAAAGATGTATTGCTCCTAAATTATTTTTCTAAGAGTACATTTATTTAATTAACAAAAGAACTGTAGAAGAATAAATATTAAAGAGGAAATTATTTAAGTTTGAATGAAACCTATCATAACAAGTGTTATTTCTTCAAATTAAAATCCAAATACCACAACCACCATAGTAACCCAGGGTTGGCACCAGAAAAGGGGTAGTGGGTTTTCTGGAGGAACAATTAACCCCCTTTAAAAGTTAAAAATGAGAGAGTTGTTGATATGTTCTTCAACCTCATAGGAAAATACACCAATATTTTAGAATAGAATGTAAACAGTTGTTTATTGGATCCTAAAGCTTATTACATGACTTTGAATATAGAGTCAATGAATGGAAACAAAATTTACAAATTATTTTAAGTTTTTTGTAAATAATTAAAATTTTTGTGGGGGATTAGACTCCATTCTCCCACACTGGGGCTCTGTCCCAGGAGCCCCTCTACAAAAAATTTGGCGCTGCCCAGTAACCTTCTGTGTTCAAATCTAAAATTGTCCGACAAAGCACAAAAAAATAAACTGGATTAAGTCAGCACACTGAGCAAAAAACAACATAAGGCTCAGTAAAGCAAGTACAGAGATCCCAAGTTTGAAAACCAAAAAATAGGGAGATTTTTTTCGTGAAGCGATCGCCTCCTGTAGCGAC
>NW_022731366.1:293944-294974 GCF_011630105.1 Anneissia japonica | reverse complement strand
CCCCCTTACGTATGAAAAAAAAAATGTTGCACATACTTTTTTGATTTATCTATGTCTATTCTACATCATATCCAATTTTTAAAAAATATAGCAAAAAAAAATGCAACCAACCAAAGTTTGCTGGACTACAAGGGTAGGATACTCAACTGACAGCCATCTCATTGATTGAGGTCGGCGCGGATGCAGGCCTTTTTCACGAATCGGTAGACATCTTGAAGTGATGACAAACATTGCGAATCAGCGGTGCGTAACCAACAGAAATAAGATAAGCTTTTGGGCTGATTTTCTGACATCATGTTATTAAAAAAATCATAACTCCATAACGGGGCGTCGTATCCAAAACATTTTTCCAGGAAAATGTTCTTAAAAGACCAGTCTACACCACTATATGATTGAAAAAAAATTGAAAAATTTTTTTGACCTCTGAAATCAAGATTGAAAAAGAAAAGCCTATCTTAGTAGTGTATTAAAATAGGCCAATGCATTATATTACAGTGCAGTAGCATAGGACTTTCGTGTTGTTACTGTTCCAAGATAATATACAGATTTCTCTTATTACAAAGTACAAGTTATGTTTTATAAAGAGGTATAGTATAGTAAATCATGTTTTTAACACAGGAAACTCTCATATGGTAACTAAAACAATGCTAGTTCAGAGTATTACTAGTACTACAGCACTGTAATGCATATACCTATTTTAATACACTACTGAGATAGGCTTTTATTTTTCAATCTTGATTTTTTTTTTCAAGCATATAGTGGTGTAGACTAGTTTGGATACGACGCCCCGTTATGGAGTTATGATTTTTTAAATAACATGATGTCAGAAAATCAGCCCAAAAGCTTATCTTATTTCTGTTGGTTACGCACCGCTGGTTCGCAATGTTTGTCATCACTTCAAGATGTCTACCGATTCGTGAAAAAGGCCTATTCTACCACGGATCTAGGCCTGCCTTGCCATGGAGTTGTTATTTTGATAAACAACTTAAATAACAACTCCCTGGTCTTGTTTACGACATTTTAAGGCTGA
>NW_022731366.1:291402-293890 GCF_011630105.1 Anneissia japonica | reverse complement strand
TGTTAAGGCTGAGTGAGCGCCATAGTATATTGGCTTAAGATAAGAAATTTTGTTTCATTGCTCTATGACATCATGGAAATCAAATTTTTCGTGAAATTTTCGGGATATTTAAAAAAATCGGGAGATTATTAATAAAAATCGGGAGGGCGGGAGACGGCCTCAAAAATCGGGAGAACCCGCGATTTTCGGGAGAATTGGGATCTCTGCAAGTAAGTAACATCATTGTTAACATATAACCATAATACATAGAATGCTGTTTCTATGTTTTTAGATACTTTCAGAAAAAACATTGGTATAGAATAAATGAGGCATGTTGTGGCGAAATGGTTAAGTTGTCGCACAGTCCAGTATTGAGTAAATGAGCTATAAAATATGGGAGCTCAATAAATTGCCTATGTCTTATAATTCAAAGTATTAGTTCTGGAAGTGGTTAACAAATTGTTTATTTAACGTTATTTTTCATAGTTCATTCTATTAAACAATGTATGCACAAATAACTTTGAAAGGCAATTACTGTACTCAAAATCCTGTTTATCTGGACTCTAACTGTACTTTCACTTTCCAAAACTTAGGCTTGAAATGTCCAATTTGAATGAATGACCCCTCATTTTAAAGCTCACACACTCAGGTATCTGAAAATACCAATAACTTGAATTTCAATTTTTGCTACAAAACTTAGCCATTTTGCCACAACATGCCTCAATTACTGATAAAATTACAAATATACAGGATTTTGCACCTCAAATATCAACCGTTTTTGACCAAGCACATTTCAACAACTTACAGCCTCATAAGGGTTATACTATATATTATCAACATTTTAACAATTAATTTAAAATTAATTGCTACCTATTTTTACTAATTTGAGCAATTTCTGTTGTGCAACTTGTATGTATTTTAATTATATTTTTTTTCCTCTTTTTTTTTACCTAATATGAATGTATTTAAGGATCCATATCTCATTGTGACAATAAAGTTTTATGTATCGTATCGTCGTAATGGTATAACCCTTATGAGGAAGTAAACCTCAGTTAAAAAAGCTGAACACTTTAAAGTCAGACTCCGGAGGAAAAAAATTTTTTGATATGTTGTAGAACTGATATATGGATCCTTAAATACATTCATATTAAATGCAGGTTGAATCCAAAAGAATAGTTGTAAATGGCGATTCATCTGTAAAATATATTGCATCTGAAGGTGACATCATTGACTTCAAATGTACTGATACAAACTTTACAGAGGAACATTACATCATCTGGTATAGAAGGACACATAGTGAATCTGACCCAGAGATCTACAGAAATGGAATGCTCTGGACTGCTAACCTTGGTCAAGAAGCACTAGTGTACTCACTTAATAACTCCACTGAATTTGAACTGACAATATCAATCACAAGAGGGCTTGATGTCGGACAATGGCTTAATGGGAACAAATATATATGTAGAGTGTTTGAAACCAATAGTAATGTCATGTTATTTAAATCAGGTTACAATTATCTAACTGTTACATATCCACCACCAGCAAAATATCCTCTTTGTGTTGCTAGTAATTACCAAATTGATTCTGTTGGGCAAAATGTTACACTGTCATGTTATTCTGAGCCAGGAAATCCAAATATATCTATTGAATGGTGGACAGATGATGTCATAATTGCAAATAGAAGTGTACAGTTTCAGAGACACATGCAGTTTTATCAAATCTACTTAAACTACAGTTTTAATCTTCAACAAAGGCATCTAGAAGAAACCTACGAATGTAGGGTCACATGGTATGATGATGTTGCAACATGCACTGTACTGCCAACATCTTCTCAACCATCAACACTGATTCCAACAACAGAGTACAATACAACTTATTTTTTGACAACGGAAGGCAAATCAAAAAGAACTGCGACATCTAAAGACAATTTGCTATATTACATCATAACGGGGTCAGCTTTTGGATGTGTTACTCTTTTAATAATGATAATTTGTTGCATTATTCGTAAAAAATCATTTGGCAGACAGAAATCAAAAAAAGATGATGAAATGCAGACAAATGAGGAATTATATGGGACTGACAATCTAGTGTCTGATGGACCGTCATATCAGGACCAAACAGAGATACTACATTTTCAAGTTAATGCTCGATATCCAAAAAATAGAGGATCAGAAGTACCTAATTACTCTCAAGTACTCCCTAATACCCGATTCACACGTGAAGTTAAATTTAACAAAAAGTAACAAATTGTAACCGAGCGATCTCCCGAGTTATTCCTACCGAGATAAAAAGCATTCACACGCGTCTGTAAGGTAATGCCAAGGTTGTGTAAAATTTATTCAGTGTTTATTCAATGAACCATTTTTTCCCCTACTGTGATATAGGTCTAGCCTAGGCCTAGTTGAGAACCCCTGTCACAGATAGACCGTTGAACTCACCATCACAGTAAACATTTGAAGCAATCAATACCCTTAACAACTGCTGTACTACTACTACTAAACTAGGCATA
>NW_022731366.1:290964-291107 GCF_011630105.1 Anneissia japonica | reverse complement strand
TTAAAATATGAATGTTTATTTTTGTACATTTTTTTTAAATGTTTTGTAGTTAAGTATCTGCGTTGCATTGTTTTTGTTAACTCACTAGCCTGCCCTCTGGGATTGTTGCGAGAATGTATTTATACCAAATAAACGAAAAAAAA
>NW_022731366.1:273122-290943 GCF_011630105.1 Anneissia japonica | reverse complement strand
AAAAAAAAAAAAAAAAAAAAAAAATTATATTGATAAGCCGATTTTGAACTGAAAATATCTTTTATTCTAAGCCATTAAACCAACATGTTCAAAATGTTCTAATTAATTTAACTGCATGGAAAGTCAATCTTAAATTTTTCATAATCTTTTAATTAAAAAATATTGCATCGCTACTCAGGCTTTTTGGAATATACGTGGTATTTAATTATTTGTCATAATCTTTTAATTAAAAAATATTGTTACCCTCGGCCTTTTTGGAATATTAGTGGTATTTTATTATTTGCCATAATCATTTAATTAAAAATTAGCACACCTTTATTCTTTGTTCTGTTGGTTGCAGTCATTTTTTTAGTGTCAATATATATGTAAGTATTAAAATTCATGCCTATAAAACATTTAATGATATAAAAAAATATATACAAATTATAAACAGCCAGCCAAAAAGTTGTATGTTAATGTATTACAATCTTTATTCATCCATTCATATAAAAAAATATATACAAATTACAGCCAGCCAAAAAGTTGTATATGAATGTATTATAATTATTGCAAGTTAAAAATTTAAAAACTGAACACGGCAAAATTCAAGAAATTAACAACACATACATAAAAAAAACATTAGCTTCTCTATACTTAGATCAAAATGAATGTTTTTACTCGGATACATAGTGTCAAAACGTCAGACGAAGAAAGCTTCGATGACTCGCAAAATTTCCCCATCAAACAAAACTTCTCTATACTTAGATCAAAATAAATGTTTTTTCTTGGATACATAAAAATCCTAGTATTAGAATTGTGTCAATGGTCAAACAAGGCTTTCCGGTCATTTTGTCGGAGAAATTTGGCATTTGAGAAAATAGCAAAATGCATAGCCTATTCTCAATAATGTAAGAAATCCCTTTAACCAAATTAAAATTAATTAATTTCAATTAATTACTATCATTTGATTTACTGTTATTCATTGCGTATTACGCAATAGCTTGAGAAAGTATTTGTCGTAATGTATTCCAAGCATTTTGACACTAAATTCAACTCTCTCACCGATGCTAGGTTATTTCATGATTTTTGCAAAAACCTTTACAAAAACCTGTTTTTGAAGACAAATTAAATATTGTTTTATGTAAAGTATAAGAACAGCTAATAGAATTATACGTATTCTGAGTACTATGAGACCAAATCCAACTTTTCTGCACATATGCTAACAGACTTGCAGAGTTTTAAAAACTTTTGCAAATTTTACCCAAACTTTTTTTTTTTAAAGTAAAATTAAGTATATTTTTATGCATAAAGTATAACAATTTTAAATATATATATATATACACAAACATATATATATATATAAATATATATATACTGTATACATAGGCCTATATTTGCTTTTTTTAAATTAATGAAACATTAGCTCATTTTCCAGTAATGCATTAATTAAAACATTATAGCTTTGAAAATAAAAAAAATTGTAAAAATTATGTGTTTTGCCCTAAAAACAGGGATTTTTGGTAATAAATATTTTCCTGGTAATGTTTTTAGAAAATATTCTATTACAGCTAATAGAAATATATGTATTCTGCGTAATATGAGACCAAATCCAACTCTTCTACACAAATACTAACAGAGTTAAAAAGTTTTCCATATTTTTTTGTCAAACTTTTACCAAAGCCGGCTTTTTTAAAGTTAAACCAATTATATATTTATTCATAACTTATTGGAATTTCTTTTTAAATATTTGTTATTTGTCATTATTGTCACTTTAACTATTATTATTCGACCATTGAATAAGTGGGGAAACATTCGATGGCTCTGACAACAATTATTTAAAAACAGGTTTTTGGCCAAAAACGGGTTTTTTTGGTAATAACTTTTTTCTTGGAATTTTTTTTTTTTGAACTTTTTCTATTATAGCGAATAAAAACATGAGTCTTCCCAACAGTTTGGTACCAAAATGAACTCTGTATGGCTAATAATAACCGAAATACAGGTTTTCCCCCCAAAATGGATAATTTTGCATAAAAGCAGCCATTTTGACCCTTTGATGAAAGATGTTCGCTTGGGATCCACCAGATCAGCATGGTCAAACTACCCTAAATCAAGTAGATCCCAGCTTCTACCCAAAAATGCCAATTGAATTGTTATAGAGGACGATTTTTGAGAAATAAAACCAGTCTAATTTGCTATTTTTGATCTTTAGTGTGATTTCAATTTGCTACTCTCATAAATTAATATTTTATTTTCCATATTACGTGATTTAATTTCTACATGATGACGCTTGCTTTATCGTAGAATAATCCTTCCTCTCTAGTTCATGTATCATTTTTTAGCGCTTTTTTCTTAATGTCATCGATTTAGTGTATAAAAAAAATACATTTTTTGTAAGGTTCATTCCTCTTAGGCTATGTTGACACACACGGCGTAAGGCTGGCTTAAGCCTGGCGTAGCGTACGCCTTTGTGTGTGAACTAGGCAGTGGCGTTGTTAAAGCCACTCACTACGCCACGTCCTTGGCGTTATTAACGCTACCTGCAGACCCCAGATTAGCTAACGCCACTGAGCTAACGCCAGTGATGCTTGAATGATTTGATCTCATTTCAAGAGATTGACCAATCACGATTGCAATATATTAGCTACTTTGGTCTCTTTTCTGTGCTCTCTATAAATGAAATGGTAAAGGGGTTCCTTTTCTATTGCATTTTACTTAGTTATAATGTATACGATTTATTGATTGTGTTTTGTCTATTAAAACATGCAACATCAACAATGCTAGCTGAAAAATCAAAAGTAAAATTGTTCATTTAAAATACAATAATCATATAAGTTCACTTCAAACAATTCACAGATTTAAAAGTTTTCATGATGCACTGTTAATTTTACTACTGTTAACACGTACATTATTTAAAACTGAAAACTATTCCACTCCACATAGGCCTATATTACTGCTAGTTTAACGAACGCCGTTTGTGTGAAACACTTTGGAATTTTAATCCGTGGATTAGCTTACGCCTGGCGTAAGCCACGCCAGCCCTACGCCGTGTGTGTGAACATAGCCGTAATATATCTTGCCCAAATATGTTCATTTTTCTTTTTTCATTTTTTCTTTTTGTTTGTCTATTTCTAGACTTTTCCGGTGTCAATCAAATTTAACTACCGACTAATCTGGAGGCAGCCAGGGACACGCACATGTCCACTAACAAACGTGTTGTCATGAACGTGTTTACGTACGATTTACACTATCGATTTGCGGGACAATTAACCACAACATCCAAGAGACGGGACTTCAGAAACGTCGAATACCCACCTCTCTAGACAGTGAAATGAGGCCGAGGTATTGGCCGGCATCTCTGGCAAATGTACCCAAATTTATAAGGACAAAGTTTGTTCTTTGTTTTTTTATGTTACTAAGGAGGGTTCCAGTGTTAAAATGTCTTTAAAATGTGTACTTTTGGTCAAATGGACAAAAACAAGGCTAAGACTAAACGACCTTGTACAAATAATATACTAAGCGTATATATATATGTCTACGTGAATGCAATGTCTTCATTATATTGTTCTTGAGGTTTCAAATTTATGCACAATAAAAACGTGTGTATGTTAATCAGGCGCTTTATTACGTTAATTAAAAGCAAAACACTATAAAGCAATTATTGCCTTTAATTAGCATGATGGAGTGTCTACCTGATGTAGAAATTATATTGTTTTTTTTTTAAATGTTTGTAAAGGTCATTCTAATGCTATTATTCATAAAAATCAATGCACACTATCTGAATGTGTGTATTATTCGTATATCGAATTTTAATTTAAATAATCAAATCAACACTTTCCTTGACATTATTCAACTGTTTCTTATTTTTACTTTACGCTTCTTTGATTAAATCACTCAATCCAATCCAATCAGGTCATTTATAAAGTGCCTTTATTTGCAGATACGAAGCTCTGCACCCCACAATATACTTAGGCACCTCACAACCCACAGGCAGTCATGATCATTGCCCAAGCACAACACAAGTAAACAAATCAAAAGAAGCAGTGGCAAAGATCAGAATCATAATTAATGCAACAACAAATGAAATAAAAATAAAAATAGAAAGATAATTTATTAAAGAGGCAAGTCTTAAAGTTAGACCTAACAGCCACAGTTGGTGAAGATCGAATGACTCAACTGATGTTTCTTTAAACCTTCTTGTTATATAACACCCTACAAGTGTTCAGGGGTCCCAAGTTGGAAAAAACCCCTTCCAGGAGTTCTAGTTAATGAGCTTCCAAATATTTAAATTCATTTTACACGAGAGTCGGCTAAACTGGTGGTAGCCACTGCGTGTGCGCTGAACCGTGGAGAAGTCCCCAGTTCAATCCCCATCGCTGCTCTCCTTGTGTTTCAGCTGGAGAGCTGAAATGATTGGACAGTGTACTGTCCAATCACCACCAGAACTGGTAGTAAGTCTTCTTTAGACTTTCGTTATCCTTGGTGTTTACACCAAATCCATGGTGATACCCATCTGCACTGATTCCGGTGAGACAATTGATAATACAGTAGTCAAAACATGCAAATATTATGAATTTTCGGAATATGGGTTATTTTCGAGAGCTGCTTGCATGCCTGTGGGAGGCTGTCCCGATTTCTGGGACACTCCCACAACTTCCGGGAGACTTGGGACCGTTGAGTGTTGCATACCAAGTTACACGAGTGACATTTGTTTTTGTGACATCCAAATTACTTATTGTCACAGAATTTGAGTGCAAAAATCTTTGACGTGTTATACTACAAATTTCTTTTTAACCAATTTGTAACTAGTCTGAAATAAAAATCAATGACAACTGCGGAAAAATAATATCTTACAATTCCGTAATATTTTACTAGGCACAACTTTTCTGTGGCTTTCCTTTGACCAAGCTAGATCAAGATCTAAGCTTGGAAAGTGATGCACAGAATAACATCACTGGAAAATGGGAAAGAAATAAAATTGTAATAGAAGAAACAATGCCTCTATGCATTAATGGGTAATAGCCAATAATAATAATGATTAATAAAATAAAAAACAATAAAAACAACAACAATAATAATAAATATTACAATAACAACAATAAGAATTTTTTTTTTTTTTAAAAGCACAGTATACTGTAGTATGGCTTGTATGCACTAATATTGCACATAATATAATATAGTAGCAAAAAAGAACAGATGAATATTTTCAATGTTGTGACAAAACAAAACATCTGCAATGTACTAAACCAGCAGTTTCTCAAACTTTCTGCAGTGACTGGCGACCAAAAAACGTTCAAAAAAATTTAATGCACCGCATTTCTCAGGACGTTAAAAAAACAGATTGTTAAAAAAGGTCATTAACTGGTTAACAAAAAGTAAAATTCTTAAGTGATACTAACAATGGACACTTTTTAATAATATGTAAAATTTTAACATGATATAAATTTCAATTTATAAAGTAAATGCTACAGACTTTTTTTGGCAACCCAATTTTGGGTCCCATAGTTTGAAAAACTGCTTTACTAAACCATGATCTACTTAGTCCCTTTAATTGATGTATGGTTGAATTCTTTTTAAATCATTCAATTTTTAAACTGCTAAATGTTAAACCAATACGACAACCCTGATTCTCAATGGTCACAGTGCCTAAAATAGGCAATACAAATTTTAGGCTAATGAAATGTTGACCATATATAACTTATAAGACCTCTATTGCTTCACATAACCACTCTAGTTCCAGGGTCCGGATTTATCAAACTAGAAATCAGCTTAAATTCGTCTTAAGTCAATTTTTTTGCTTAAGTCAGATTTATCAATACTGTATTGCTGAGCTTAAAAATTGCTTAAAATTAAAAAGTCAATTGTATGCATGCGCCATCTAAGACGATTTTTAAGCTAATATTTTGCTAAGATGGTTTGATAAATCAGCTTAAGATATTTGCTTAGGGATATCTTAACTTGTTTGACTTAAGACATTTTCTAAGCTGAGATTGATAAATCCCGGGCCTGGTATTGAACCTCCAGACCAAGTCCGACTCGCAGCATTGCTAAAAAACAGAATAATTTTTCCATGTTAATTTTTACTTGATAATGCAGGAACCTTAGGGTACAAGTATATTTGGGCCAACCCCTCCTTCCTTAGATGTATAAATCTAGTTGGGGGGGGGGGAGAGCGGTTATTGTTCTGCTTCTCAACCGTGAGGTCGGAGGTTCAATCCCTCGCTGTGCAGTTCGCTTGTGTAGTTTAGGCAAGGTACTTTACCTATGGTTGTCTCTCTCCACCCAGGAGCACAAGTGGTACCTGGTAGGTTTAAACACAAAATGTGCTGATTACAGCTACAACGTTATGGAATTCTAACCAGGAAGCTGAGCATGTGTTCCATATGTGCAAGATCCAATGACCAGGGTAATTAAATGTGAAGCGCTTAGAGGCCTTGTTGGCATGAAGTACTACTTAAGTCTAAAATATTATTATATATGGATAAGCTACTGCATAACTTCTCTTTCTTCAAAACAAGGCATATCAAAGTTCTTGTCAAAAATTATTATAAATAAACCAAGTCTACTTATACAATATACTCTTATATTATTGATGAAAGAGAATGGGTGGGGTTGAGATTGAAATAATTTGGAAGCAGGGGCGGATTTAGGGGGGGGCGGCCCAGCCCCGCCCCCCCCCTTTTGGGAGGTTAAAAAAAGAAAAAAAAGAAAAAAAGAAAGAAAAGAAAAAAAATATAAGCCCTGAACGCCTCAAATGTTATTTTCTGGCGTCTAGAACACAAAAATTTCGCCCCCGGCCCCCCTAGAACAGTGTTGTCTCGATCGGCCCAACTTTCGGCACCCCCCTTTTGGACATCTCGGGATTCGCCCCTGGGAAGTACAAAATTATGTTGTGCTGGCCCCAGCTGGTTGGAAGTGTCCACAAACTTAAAAAGGTTGAATACCTTGGCACTAGTCATTGGTCGAACACATACACAGCTTTATGGATGAGACTTATTCCACAACGACGTGGTGGCTTGTAAACAATGCTTTAACACTGGAAGGTACCAGGTACCCACCTTTTTTCACTTAGGTTTAATATCTAGGTTATAATGTATTGGAGAAACATTGGATTAAGTGCTAAATGGCTAGCTTTAATAAGTGACTAATTTTAACTGTGCATACCCGTATTGAAAGTGAATTAACATCAATCATTTAACACACACAACATACAGTAGGCCTCCAAAAATGGCACAGCCTTTGAATCTTCTGAATTTCATGAAGCTATTACATACATGTAACAGTTCTTCATATTTACAATTAGCTATAAGAAGCAAGCAAGCAAGTAAACTATGTATCATAGTAACTGTTTTCAGACACTTCTGAAGGCCGCACCAAATCCGAGGCCTAGCCTATGTCAGGGGCGGATCCAGATGTCCAAAAGGGGGCCCCCGATCAAGATTAACCCTACTCTAGGGGGTCGGGGTGCATGTCCCCACGAAATTTTAGTATTCTAGACGCCTAAAAATAACCTCTAAGGCGTTTTGGGCAATACATTTTTTTCTTTTTCTTTCTTGCTTTCTTTTTTTTTCTTTTCTTACCTTCCAAAAGGGGGAGGGGGCAGCCCGGTTCCCTCTGTATGTTGTGTGTGTTACATATTTGTTTATGTTGACTGACCTTTGATAAGGGCATGTGCAGTTTAAACTATGCAGTGGCTTATCTTGCAATTGGAAGTCCTTACTGCCACCACATGATTCCTGATTTTTTTAATCCATAATTCGCATCCAACTGTCAGGTTATTTCTTCAACAAGGATAATTGATAACAGATAATTGCGGTAGGTACATCTTAGTATTTCTCATATAGAGTTTTAGAGGAACTAGAGTGTGCATCCAGCAAAATCGCTGTGCGAATATAATAAGCGATTTGCCATTAGGAAACCAGGGGCAAGCGGACATGCAATAGAACATCATCCAATTAGAAATTGTGTCTAAAATATGTAACACCATACTATGGGTTATCACTTCCAGGTACTTTGGATTCGCTGTTGCTCATGGCAACAAATCCAGAATGGTGAGATTGAATATTCAGAATAGCCAAATATTATACAGTAAACACCTGTAAGGAGTCGTGGAACTTTTGTTACTGTGCGTCTGCTATTGAGAGAAAATGTTGGTAGTATCCCTTTGTTATATCTATCATTAAATCTTGGGTACATTCTGGCAACTCATTGCTCACACGACCTAAAAGGGAAAGAAAAACACAGAAAAACAATAAAAAACAATAAAAGTGTTAGTATTATTTTGGTTTTTACCACAACAGAAAAGTCTTTGTTTTTGGTTTCTTCTTTCCTGTTTTTCTTTGTTTTTGCACACAATTTTTCTATCTTCACTTTCATGCTTGGATCTTCTTTAAACTTTGTCCAAGCAAAGACTATATACAAGGATATATTAAAAAATATATATATTCTTATATATATATATACAAGGTGTATATATATTTAAAAATATGCACATATTCTACATATTTTTAAGATTAATAAATGGGTAATTAAATTTTATACAAAAATACTCGGAAATGCACAAACAATTTTTGCTCACAACCTATCAAATTTATGGAAGGCTGCAAATGGTCCAACTCCCAAGGTTTTGTTGGAACACAATCCTATCTAAAAAAATTCTACCACAAACTAGAATGTACCGATTCAAATTTGAATAGGGCGCCCTCTATCTCTTGGTAATACTTTTCTAACTTTTCACTGCATGCACAACGCAGTCGGACTTCTTGCAATTCTATACTCTTTGAAGGTAGACAAACTGACTTTCACTGGGTCAGTTCTATAGCCATATGGCCAGAACTCTCCAAATCATCACCACTAATAACATTACAGTGCAGTAGCATTTCTTTGTTTTACTTTATAATTTTTCATATATATGATTTTGTTTTTACTTTCTAATTTCAACATCAGTTCTCATTATGTCAAAAGGGCAGGCTCTATGCACACATGTGGGTTTATGGGGCAACACATGTGTTTTGTAGTGCGTATTCCAAGCACCATCGTGATTGCTCAGTAAATAAGTTTGATTGAGGGTATTGAAAGGTTCATTATTGGACATTTGCTTACAGTAGGCAGGGCCGGATTAAAGAGCTGTGGGGCCTGGGGCTGTAATTGCATGTGGGCCTAAATACTCTGTTGCTACCACATAAACCCAGATTTTTGGTGATTTTTTCCTGGGGTTTGGGGCGTATTTTTCCTCATTGGGACCTGGTGCCCCAAAAGCCCCTATGTTAATCTGGCCTGACAGTATCACAGATATCTACCACAAACATGGGATATCTCTTGATTGAGAAAATACAGTATCAATTTTATAAATATTTAAGTAACAATGGGTTACCTGGTGAGCCAGAGAAAACTGTAAATGGCGGTACCACAGTTTCTGGTGGGAGATAAGTGTTGTCAGCTATAGAACAGCAATCCTTTAATACACACCTCCTTCCCTAAATATAATGATTAAAAATTAAATAAATAAATAAATAAAAAGAATAAATAAAAAAATAAAAATAATGTTGGAAAAATTACCAGTACAAATGTTTAATTAAAACCATAGCAATTTTTAACATAACATAACAATTTTTAATTATCAAATCCCAGTTACTAATTGATGGATTAAAAGGTAACTGGACAATTACTTACAATCACGCAATTCTTGCCAATGTGAACATAAGAACCGACTTGAGCAGCGTTGATCGTGCAGTCTTCATCAATGTAAACGTGATCACCAATATGAAGCGGGAAATATGCAACACTGAAAACAAATAAAATAGTTTGGTGTATTATATGCAAGTGTAATAGCAACAAAGTGCCAATGCTAAAGTAATGATAAAAGGCGCATGAAGTTTTATTTACGATTGGTACCATTGACTATACAGAACAAAGTGCATCGTTCTCTGCTCCCTGGGAAGTACCTATCAATCCTCGATGTTAAGTCCCAATTGAGGGCTCCTTTTCGAGTATCCAACATAAACATATCTTAATTGGCCTAAAGCCTATTTTTAATGAGTTTTAACTGGTCAAATTGGTTTTTATTTTTTCAATTGTTGATCTTTTAATATTGTCTTGAACTTTAAAATTGTAATTTTAAATTTTAGCTAAGTTTATTATTTTTAACTGTGAATACCATTTTCATGTTGTTATTCATTTTTGATTAACAATGTTTCGTTTTCAGGATCCGGATGGAAATACGGTTTCTTTGAAACCTTTTTGGGCTATTTCTTGCTTTCAGATTTTTCAATTGTGTTTTCTATATAAACAATTGCATTTTAGCTTTTATCGTTGATCACTGTTGATCGTTATTGTCATAGTGTAAACAGGCCTTTAAAGTGCAATTTACTATAAAAGACTATTTTTAGTCTCAGTCACAATTAGAGATTCCGAATATTTTAAAGCCTACTTTATGCTGGTACTAATAATGGCTTTCAATTTTGTAATAGGAGAATTTGTAATTCAATCATTATACATATTAAATGTTGATTATTAAAATTGATATTAACATTTTATTGAATCATTAAAACAAATGATTCAAATGGCATATCATGTTTGGTTTTATTAAGGGTATTGTAACTCTAACTCTACAGGTAAAAAGGCAATAATAACAATGAGATAAATAGATTTCTCAAGTTGGTTAAAGGCATTTCCGTATTATGTCTTCAAATTTCTGTAGTAAATGAAACATTTCTTTGCCTTGGGTGCAAGGTATGGGATGTTCACAATTGCAGGTATAACAGCTGTGGAATTTCAAACAAACTAGACAGGATGAAGATTTATAGGTCAGTTTTCTTTGGTTTTACAATACTTTTGAAATCTTGAATCTTGAAGTCCCAGTGTTCTATGGTCCTTAGGGGCAATGTAGCCAAAATCCCTAAGAAAAAATCATTGTCCTGGTCATTACACAATAGACCCATACATCTCAGTGTCTAGGACTAATGATAAATTTTTGTACAGCAGTATCTTGTTTATTTCTGTAATTGTTTACACAATACTTAGGCAAAACTTTCTGTAATACGCCATAAATAGGCAAAATATCAGTAGTGCTTGAGCACAAAAATGTATAAATCTTGCACGTTAGTTAAATACGTATGGTATCGGTTTTAATGTGTTTTGATAAGGATTGTGGTAATATGATACTTGGCGTAGGAGCGGTTTTGCGTGTCTGCTTCTCAATTTTGAGGTCGGAGGTTAAATCCCTCACTGTATATTTTGCTTGCGTCCTTAGGTAAGACACTTTACTTATGGTTGTCTCTCTCCACCCAGAGTACATCAAGTGGGTACCTGGTAGGTTCAAACACAAAATTGCGCTTATTACAGCTGTAACATTATGGAATTCTCCCAAGGGACCTGAGTATGTGTTCCATGTGCTTGATCGACTCTCCAGGGATAATAATGCAAAGCGCATAGTCTCTACAATATGCGCTATATAAGTCAACAATTATTATTATATATTCTACTAGAGTACGGTAAATCTGATAGGAAAAGTAATTAAAACCAAAGCAAGTTGGTTGGAGTGAGATACTTCTACTCGAATTCGGCAAAAGAATTCTGAAGTCGGACACTTTTAGGAGCTTACTTTTCCTGCTTGTGAGGTCGGCAGAAACCTGAGGTCGCGTGCAAACCTCTGCTTAATATGCAATTTGGTTGAACTAAAAGATTCAAATCCTCACCTATACCATTTTTGACTAGACTTTTGAATGAGTCATTTTATCAATATTAGTATGTTTAAATGTCAAATTAATGACAGATGGCAGGAACACTTGCCTTGATGTTTGTTTGTTTTTTTTTATTTTTAACAATTTTAATTAATAATTTGTTTTTGAGGTATACAATGCCATTTTTTAGCCTCACAGCTGCCTTTGGTGTTTACTGAATAAAGTATACCTTCATATTCTACGGTAAATAACAAACAAAAAATCATGATGAGCAAGTACAATGCATGTTGAGTTTTCCCAAATCCTATCTGCAGCTTGACAATAATCTTTCCAATGGCAATAAATTTTTAATAACTGACAAAAAGAAAGTGCAGATTATTAACTCATTATCAAATATCAAAATCTTCATTGAAGGAAATGAACTACCTATAGACTTCCTGGTTAAGTATTCATTTGGAGCAACACATGCGAACTAAAATTAAACTACTGTAAGCCTGACCCACATAATCAAAACTATCGTGAACTCTGATTAGTACCCTGCAAAGGTCGTCGTTGTATTTCAAGCCTAATTGTTATTATTACACACATGCTTGCAGGCTCAAACATACGGTTCTCTCTTTCAATTGTGAATTTGTGGTTGACAAAGTGTTGTATCAAGGCATTAAAGGTAAGCCTGTAAAGATGAAAATTATCTGGAATTTATTTATCTTAAGAATTAATTTTAAGAGTAAGAAAATAAGTTTGGTTGTATGAATATTACAATATTCGGCGTGTTATTTTCTTTTTTTTCAAAGCGATTGTAACTAAATACCTGCATACAGTCTAAATATACTGTAAGAAAATTTAGCACAGCTTCCAAAAAATGCACAATAAATCTACTGGTAGGAATAGTATTTTTAGAGCAATTCCTCTTTTGTTGAGCAAATTTATTTGTGTTTTTGGTTTCCCTTATGCACAATGAGCCGCAAGTGGTCAATTGGCTAGTAGAAGATGGATGCATGTCCTTCTTCAGAAGCTGTTGGTCAAAATATGCATCATGTGCTGCAGTGCCAAATTGAAGGTATAAAGCGCCGTCCAGACTATCAAATTTAATTTGATGAAATCATGTGACATGCCTAAATATGGTCATGATGACATCACATCATGACCATATATAGGCACATCATGACTATATATGGGCATACAATTTTATAGTCTGGATAGAGCTTCAAGGATTGGCAATGCAAGTCGGCATACTGTACAAATCTGTAGTTAAAGTAGTTTATATCATGAGAAACCACGGATATGAGTGTTTTGCGAAGCAGTAAGATTTCAACTAAGTCAAGTACTGTACTGTGTGTGATTCAGAGCTGCTATGAGGAACTAAAGCTAAACACATTATTTGAGGTCTTTACAGTGGTGCGCGAGGGCACACACCCATCCAAAAATTACACACGCCCTCCCCAGTCGCCCCACAAAAATCACGGTCAAGTAGTTAAAAATTGCCTTATTTTGCGAATTAGCACCCCTCAACTGATAATCGAGAACCCACTTCACCTTAGCACCCCAGACTTCTAGATACGCCACTGATCCTTTACTGTTTCTAAATAGATCATAAAATGCTATAGTACTCTACATGCTATGACGGTCAATAGTAATGATTGACAGGTAATAAGGTTGAATCATAAACATTATGGCAGGTTTTGAGACATAAAATTTGTTAACTTTTTTATGTTGATTGCTAAAAACTAATATTTTTAAAGCCAGGTTCCGCACTGTTGAAAAAAAATGTTGATATGTTGTAGAACTAATTTTTTCTAAGACACAAGATATTCAAAAATCCGTATCTCATTATTACCGCTTCTGAGTTTTTCGTCAAATATGCTTTTTGTGTCTTAGAAAATTTATTATCAATTTTTTTCCCCCTCTGGAGCCTGGCTGTAAATAAAATTATGATTAAAATAAGAATTATTTAGAAATGTAATGCATGGTTAGTGTTAGTAATTTATAATATAATGGCATCTTTTCATGAGTTTATCAAAGCCCATATTTCCCACTGGTTGTTATTAGACAAATCGACCATATACGATGTATAACCATCTGAGTCAGTTAAGGACTATGATTGGCCATTGAAAAACTGGTGATGGATCATCAACAAGAAACAGCCAATCACATCCATCAACTGAAGCGTGGGATGAATACACAATAAAGCTGTTTATCTCGACTCTAAGAGTACTGTACTTTCACTTTGCAATAACTTAGGTTTGAAATGTCCAATTTGAATGAATGACCCCTCATTTTAAAGATCACATACTCAGGTATCTGAAAATACCAATTAGTTGAATTTAAATTTTTGCTACAACTTAGCCATTTTGCCACAACATGCCTCATATTTCCCACTGGTTGTTATTAGACAAATCAACCATATACAATGTATAACCATCTGAGTCAGTTACAGTAAGGACTATGGTTCGCTGTTGAAAAACTGTTGATAGATCATCAACAGGAAACAACCAATCACATCCACTAACTTAAGCGTGGGATCAATTACACGAGAAAGCTTAAATACATTTTCTTTGAGATATTTTCATCATCATTTTTTTGGAGTGATGAACTATAAACCAAAACATCACCCGAATCACCTTTACCATTAAATCCTTAGTTTTTTCCTTAAAATGTGTTGTGTTTATCATGAATTTACGCCCGTTTGGTCCATTTATAGTTCGAAAAACCTGCCTATTTGGAAGTATGAGAAGATATCCTTACGTTTCATCAAAGCTGAACTGGATTATAATTTCTTACATAATTGCAAAATAATAACGTTCGGTGTCTTTCCGAAATTCACTTATAATTATTACATTATAATGTTTTTACATGACATTATAATTTACATCCATTGCCTTATCCTACATTATAATTAGTGAGAGTAGCTTAGTTCAGTCGGCTACATGTAAACTGGTGGTCGCCACGGTTACAATGGATCTTTCTTCTAAGCCCCGCCCCTTGGATATTGTTGCTAAGGTCCCACAAGACGACAGTGTTAAAACATACGCGAACACATGCGTTTGTGGGACAATGCTTGTACTTGTTGGAAACGCGCATATTCCTTGTGCTGTTTTGATTGTTCAGTTATTGAGTTTGATTGACACTCCGGAAACGTCTATTCACATTGCTGCTCTCCTTGTGTTGCAGCTGGAGGGCCGAAATGCAAGTTTCAAGAGCGCACTATCTTTTAGATGAGACTTTTAAAGACGTTGGTCCCATGTGCACATTAACGAATGCAGTACACTCTTCGGAAGAGAGTAGGGGATTGTCTCCCGTTGCACTACCCAATGACCACAAGAAGGACAATACTGGAAATAAGACTTCTTTATTAATTAATGTACATTATACACTGAATAAATCCAATTCATTCCAATCAGCAAACGTAGTTAATCAGAGGGAAACTTGGAAGGAAGGGGAAGAAATGGGGTAGGACTCCATTGCCCTATCCCACATTTATTCTCATAAAAGTTTAATAGTGACTGTGAGAATTGAAAAATTACAAATAATAAAATATATCAATATTATTACTTTTTCTCCTTCTGTACAGTGTGACGATTTTCTATTTATAGCAAATATTGCACAGGATATTAATACAGTACACTTCACATAAGAAAAGGAATTAAATACTAAATATATCTATCCTCATCTAACCACATTACAAAGCAGTTCTGTGCTGGTAGGCTGAGTTCCGCCAGGTTTGACCTGTACTATACAGTAGGCAACCAATAAACATAACAAAATCCAGCTTACCCTTTGCTAAATTTCTTAAATGGAGGTCGGATGACGGAGCGTTTTCCGATGACGCAATGCCTCCCGATTCTGACGTTTGCTAAATCACCACGTATGATACAATCGGACATAATAATTGTCTGAAGAAACAAATTAAACAAAATACTAAAGACTGCGATGCATTGATTTTCTTGAATAACATCCTCGTTGAAAATGAAAAAAAAAATAGATGTGTAAATTGATAAAAAATAATGACATTGTTATTTTTCTAACCAAAAGAGACAGGAATAGTGGAACTAATTCATAATAATGATTAATTCTAATAACTGTACTATAATTATTATTTTTAATTTAATCATACAGTAACTATTCAATAATTGATTCTCTTATGAAATCAATGATCATAAAAAAAGAAAAATAATAAAAGTATTGCATTTAACATAAACAATGAAACAACACATTCACAATACCATCTGCGCATGCACGCTTCATTCAACTTTGAGGTCCAATCAAGATACAAAATAAAAAATAATTTTTAAAATAGTAATTATAACTAATGATTATAACAAGAAATCACAATCATTATAAAAATTACGTAGCACTTCAACACAAAAGGTCTACAGATTAATATCAAATAGGAAAGTATAATACATAGACCTACTCCAAGTATTGAAATTCCAACACGATGGTGTGTATTTCAGTACTTGGAGTATGTATTATATTTTCTTACATAGTATTAGAAACTTGGTATAGAATAACACACTTTTAAGAAAGTCCCATTGTGTGGTATTCGGAATGGACTTGCAGTATTTTTGCAGTTGTGAGAATAAATCATGATGCTCTACAGGTAATTAAAATGAGAGTACTTAAAGTAAGATTGCATATAAGAAATGTAAAGTGTCAAATATTTCAGAACAATGAAAAGTTGTCCTTCTCTTAGCAATTAGTACTCAGAGTGGAGCCTACAAAAACAGGATGTAATCAGGATGAGGTCTCACCACAAAATTAGTCTCATGGTTGGAAAATCAAAAAATGAATTTATAGCAAATGTGGTTAGTTCACATTACAAGCTTTACTTTGGTCTTTGAATGGTTTTTCCTAGGATAAGTGGATCCAGAGAAGTGAGCATTTGAAGTTTAGTAGGTGTATGAGAACTAGGTTTTGAGAAAATCAGCTTAAAATAAACTAAACTATACAGTAAAAATAATAATAGGACTACTGTAGAATTACAGAATATGCATGGGATAACAATTTTATACAGTAAGTAAAAAAATTCACTTTAAAGGTAAACTATGTATCAAGTATTGAAATGCACTCCATCGTGTTGGGATTCAATATTTTGACATTAATTATGTCATCATCAGAAATGATGACGTAATTAATGTCGAAATATTGATTCCCGACACGATGGAGTGCATTTCAATACCTGGCTATGTATTACAGTATACTATCTTGTCTAAAGATTAATCTTGGACCTTTCGGTTTTTGGAAAATGCCCCGTACTCCTGAGCCAGATGTCCATATAGCAACCACCAAATACCAAAAAATGTTTTTGTATCAAATTATTCAAAAACATTAAAAACAAAATTGGGTACAAATTTTTACTTCGACCTGTTTAGGTGAAAATCTCAATTAAAGATTTCAGTAAAATACGTTACATTTCGTGGTGAGACCTAAAAAAATTGTTCAGACACAGTAGAGTACTACATTTTATTTTTATGAATTAGTACATTTAATAATACATCATTATAAATAGACATTACCATTCCATGGCATCAATTCTAGTTGTTCCATAAAAGCAATAACATCAACTAGCTACAGTTCTATTCAGAAGCGCAGATAATATCATCAAAGGTTGAGAATAAAAAAATATTTTATGTTTATGAATTGTAAATATACAGTACGTACTGTATATGAATGTAATGTTAATTCAAGGTTACACTAATTTTGCATAGTATCAACTCCCATATAGCATTAGTGCCTCCAATTATGAAAGAAATGACATCTTATATTACTGTACAATATTCCAATTTATGAACGAACTGCAAACCAATATATTTCTCATTATAAGTATTACCAATAGTCATTGATGCAAAAAAAAACTTTATGACTTTGCAAAAAAATATATCTCATGATAATACTTATGAATAGTCATTGATGCCAAAAAAAAGGAGAAAAAACTACAGGGATGCCTTTGCATGTACAAGCTCATTTGGGGGCAAACACTGAATTATAATTTTCCAGGCACCCAATAAAGTTGATATTTGGAACGGGTAAATTCAAGATCCTTATTTTGAAAGCATGTTTAGTCGATATTAAATAAGTATTTTTCGTGTAGAAGGTGTGGTTGTTGTGGTTATCATTATCACTCTGTCCGCCAAACACGGAGATTCCTGTGTTTAGTAACGGGG
>NW_022731366.1:269812-273046 GCF_011630105.1 Anneissia japonica | reverse complement strand
TGGCACTCTCAGACTGTGACAGACATGTGTTGGCTTGGTGTGGGCCTATTTTTATATGTTTTATGGTCTGACTGCCCGACGGGCTCTGTCCGGGGGGGGGCTTGACCTGTCCGGTAGGGGGATTAAGCCCCCTGCTGGCGCCGCCACTGACAGAGAGGCACTTATATTATATCGAGCCACAGGAAGCTGTCCACACGACTAACTCCCTAGTTCATGTACAACGATTGGCTATTAGATTTAAAGGTTATTAAACTTCCTGAATAACTTATTCAGCTGTTAGTAGTGATGGAATATTTCACAGTCGAGGCAGCAGACCATGTTCAATAATAAGTATATTATACACTGCAGTTCACTGCTAGGCCAATGAGGATCTCGAGGCATGTTATTGTGCAACTATTAATAGAGAAATTATAATGGACTGGTAAATTCACAACTCATTGTACAACAGAACACAGTCATTGGTGCAGCAGGTTCGGTGTAGTCTTTCAGCTATTGAGGTCAGTAAATTATAATTTAAGCATGCTTTTTTAAAGGATTGTTTAAGAATTTTTTTTCCCACATCAAATATTAATGGTGACTGTCTATATATTAAGTCTTTTTTTCTGAGCATATAAAATAAATATAAAAAACCAAGGGTGGGTCGAATTTTTTTCCTCTCAAGGAGCTTCCAAGCTTCAATTAATAATTTTGACATCTGAGTCAGACATTGATTTAACCCTTGCGGTTACTATTCTACCAAAAACACTAGAATTAGTAATTACTGTAAATATAATAGTATTTTTGGCCTCCCGTAATTGTTCAAAAAAGTGAATAAGTGCTGCACCAAACATAATTTTTTTCGCTGAGCACGGCTCTCAAATAAGCCCCGCGGTGCTTAATTGAGAGTAGATTACCTGTGTGTAATAAAACGTTTTGAGAAACAGGGTATTAAATACAATGTATACAGCGTTAAAATGAATAAATAACACAATGAAGACAAGCATTTCTTTATAAATGTTTATGGCCTACTGAACTACGGGAATACTGTATGTGAGATAAATAACACTGAAGCCTCCAAAAATTTTCCAAGTGTCGCGGCGCTTTTTCGAGCATTTACGGTAATTTATTTATATATACTGTGAATAAATAACACAATGAAGACAAGCATTTCTTTATAAATTTATATTTACCGCCTACTGAACTACGGGAATATGTGAGATAAATAACAATGAAGCCTCCAAAAATTTTCCAAGTGTCGCGGCGCTTTTTCGAGCATTTACGTTAATTTATTTATATATACTGTGAATAAATAACACAATGAAGACAAGGTTCTTTATAAATTTATATTTACGGCCTACTGAACTACGGGAATATGTGAGATAAATAACAATGAAGCCTCCAAAAATTTTCCAAGTGTCGCTGCGCTTATTCAAGCATTTACAGTAATTGATTTTATATATACTGTAATTTTCTTTATTCTTAATCTTTGCCAAAATCAAGAACATAAACAAATACAATAAATCAACTCGGGGAGGAGGCAGGAACCAAAAAATGAACTAAACCACTGTAACAAACGTTACTTGATTCCTCACTCCTAAAGACTTAACATAAGAATAAAATTTATATAAAAATAAATTCCATACTAGATTACTGTATTTAGAAACATATACTACTGCGGATTAAAACTTTCTGGATTCTGACTCATGATGACTCTCAAAGTTGCTTAATGCAAATTGAATAGTAAGGGCTTTACTTGTGTTCTAGGCAACCTACTGATATGCACTTACCCTGCCATTGAGGACAATATTCTGACTGCCACACAATACTGACTGTCTGCTCACCTTATTGCCAGATGCCTGGAAAATAATATGATTTAATATCAATAACAATGATAAAATAATTAATAATTTATTAAATATATTACTGAAAACTAAACATTTGTTTAGAGTGGCCATGAGGTTTACAGCAGTGTCTAATATCTTCGCATCTAAGATGCGAAGGTGAAATTGGGGGCTCAATGATTATGTGAGGGGGAAGGTAGGTCGCAAAATAAGGTAGGTCGCAAAATAAGGTGACTTTTAACTACTTGATTCTTTTGCTCGACTTGTGTCACCATTAGAACTCGTCCAATGGATATAATAAAATTCAATAGCGTTAAAGTTGTGGGACGAGTGATTAAGACTGAATTGAAGATAGTGATTCAAGTGCTGGACAGACTGAGAAGGAGACTGAAAAAATGTAACAAATTATTAATCTATATTAAAAATACCTTATTTAAATAAAATTAAATAATTACACAAAGCAGATGAACGTAACTCAAACTTATATTAAAGTAATTGACGATAGTTTGAAACAATCTATTATTACGATAAAGTAGAACACATAAGCCCCGTTCATATCCAACTATGGCGAGATAATTTTAGTGGATGAGCTAGAAGATCTCGCCATAAGTTTGAGTATGACCGCTCAAGTATGGCGAGATGAAGGCCACAACTCGACTAAGCCCGTCGAGTAAATTTATGTCGACTAACTTCTTAATCCAGCCTAAAGCCAGTAAACAATTAAACAGCGGGTGCCCACAGGTCACGAATACACCAATCAAATTGAAGCAAAGTGACCTTCCATGCTTGCTGGTTAGCGCATTTTTTAGTTACTGTCATAAACACCATTCAGAATTGACGTAGTCTCCCTGATCTGTGTACTTTAATTTCAACAAGTCTTATTTTGCAAATGATGGCCAAAAAGTCAGTAAAGAAACGCCATCTCTGGACGTATGCGCAGGAATGTGATTTAATAGATATCTGGAGGGAGCCAGAAATTGCCGAAAAAGTTAAGAAGATAAATTGTATCGTCAGAAGGTTGGTGTCCACGAAAGGATAGCAGAGAGAATGCGGGACTTAGGCCACAATAGCATAACATTGGCAATTGTTGTGACAAAGTTGAAAAATCTAAGAGCAAACCACAAGGATGTGAGAGACGTTTTTATTCGTGGGACGGGCAAGGGGTCGGCCAATGTAATAAGGGATGACCCGAAATCGGCATGCCAACACTACCACACGCTAAACGAAATACTTGGGGGAAAACCCAGTGTAAACCCTCCAGCTGGACTCCTCGGCCAGTCTAATCAACCACCGAGACCTAGGCCTAGCTTACGCCTATAGTCTCGATCTAGCATAAACTAGTCGCGCGAAAATCAACAGTAATTACCCACCATGCGATTGTACTTCCTGTCTAATGATGTGTTTTCCGAATTTC
>NW_022731366.1:249453-269765 GCF_011630105.1 Anneissia japonica | reverse complement strand
TAGTAATGGTAGAAGAAGAAGATATACATAAAATGAACGTCGGGATGGTGTTAGTACTATTACTAGTATTACAAGAGTCAACAGAAACGTTGGAAGTTATGCCTAGTTTTAGTAGTAGTAGTACAGCAGTTGTTAAGGGTATTGATTGCTTCGAATGTTTACTGTGATGGTGAGTTCAACAGTCATCTGTGACAGGGGTTCTCAACTAGGCTTAGGCTAGACCTATATCATAGTAGGGGAAAAATGGTTCATTGAATAAACACTGAATAAATTTTACAAAACCTTGGCATTACCTTACAGACGCGTGTGACTGCTTTTTATCCCAGTAGGAATAACTCGGGAGATCGCTCGGTAACAATTTGTTACTTTTTGTTAAATTTAACTTCACATGTGAATCGGGTATTACAGTGCACCGTACATAACACTGACATAATATTAACAGAGTATTAACGAAATATAAGAATAATTCTACAACTAACCGAATACAGGTATATATCACAACATGAACTATATGAAAATATAACTAAATAATACACAATGATAAAAGTATCAACTATCTAAAACAGTAAAATAAATAAATAGATAAGCCGTACTAGTCTAATGTATAATAGAAAATAAAACTCAGGATATTCAGTACTTTTATGAATAGTTTATTTATGACAGTACACAAGCTTTCGTGCACACAGTGCACTTCTTCAGGTGAATGTGAAGTTAACATAAACTTGGTGGATAGATCTAAGCAAGTTAATTATTCAAGCATACAATTAAGACAAAAGGACATACACCTGAAGAAGTGCACTGTGTGCACGAAAGCTTGTGTACTGTCATAAATAAACTAGTCATAAATGTACTGAATATCCTGAGTTTTATTTTCTATCTAAAAAAGTGTTACTGTACTGCGGTTATAACAATCGTCGCTTGTGATCGTTCCTTGCTGCTAAATACTTGAAGTATGAGGCAGACCGCAGGTACAGTATGTGCCCGCACTTTTGATTTGTGCTGGACCTGTACACTGTCCTTAATACACAGCAATGCATACATACAGTACACGTTCCATATCATTATTATAAACTGGCAATGCTATCCTATCAGATATTCTATATGATAAACTACACCAAAATACTACATTATTAACTCTGTACTATAAACAATGTATTATAATAATGATTCGTTTACTCAACGTATTAATTTAAAGGTCCGATACTTTGTTTCATCAATAACATTAATTTACTGGAAATCATAACAATCGTTTAAAGTAAATTAAAAGTATTTAAAGATCAAACTATAATAATAGCAAATATAATGTACTGTACATACGCTATATAGGTACAGTATAAATGAAATTATGGGTGAGTGACCTTGGAGGATTAGCACATCGATGTTGATTGATGGACGCCCTAACTCTCACTGAGTTTGTCCCTAACCCTAACGTGATTTCATGCAGTCACTATGAGGGCGCAATGCTGTCTGAAATATACCCTCTCATTTGCTTTTAATCTTAACAATTTTATAACAATGTGTAATTAAATGTTTATTTTAATAATACTTAAAAATTACTAATTTTGAGCAGTCAAATTTTATTTGTTGTTTGGCTATGATGAGAGCTCCATGATGGCTAATATTTTTGCATTGGAATTCCTGCCACATAGCCCTTTGATTTTTTTGTTCTTCTGAAAACATAAATGATATGTGGTAAAGACAAGCCAAACCAGTCACTGGTCGGAAAAATTGATATTTAGATATTAAACAGTAAAATTAGAGCAATAAAATGGTAAAAAGAATCACTTAAATCCGACATTTCTTTATGGAGTTACAAGCACTTAAACACAGAGCTGTTTAAAGAACAATTTTTGAGAAATCAGCTGTCGAAGTTTATGATTTTAGGCATTTCTCAGGCAGAGATCATCACCAAATTGTTGTTTTAACATTGAAAATGGCGAAAGGAACAACCTGGCATGATGTATAGATATATAAAGTTTAGATAGTGAAATAAAATAGATTTCCGAAATTTTGACATTCCAGCATGTTTTGGCCATTATCTCTGAAACACAAAATTGCGACGAGTGACTGGTTTGGCTTGTCTTTGCCACATATGAGAGAAATGATTTTTTGTTTGTTTTTACAGTACAGTAAAGCTCTGGCAAAAGAAAATTAAATAAAGTTAACTGGTTAATGTTGATTTGTTTTAAAAGACTAAAAGGATATGTTATGGCCTTTTTACTTCTTTTGCATTATTTCGCATTCTTGTTGCTACGGCAAACGCGCGTATGGTTTATACGCGCGTGCGTAGAGAATCATACGAAAGTATCTTTCGGTTCGGTTTTAAGATTCATCTGTTTTATCGATCCCAAGCCGAGCACACCACCTTGTAACTAGACTTAATTATATGATATATAAATATAACTTAATTATAATATAATTTGGAAGTTTAGATGATTGCTTTAGCATGTATTTTTAATATAGGCCTTGCATGCCATTTCGTAAGTCTTATTAATCGTTAATATGATTAGTTATTGATTGATTGATGATTATTGTTATTTATTATCTATTGTTACTATTTTGTAGTTCAATCGTGATGTTGGTTAGACTGTATATTGTTACGTTGTTAGACGGCGTATCATATATACCATACTGTTGGATGGAAATGGTATCTTTTGTACCGTTATATTGGAAGAAATAAAGTTAACCAGCAACACATTGAAAACATCGGTCTTTAGTGTTTTATTTGGGTCGAAATAGAGGGCACTGAAGTAAATTCTTTGTTTTATACCTTATTGCACCGTACTACTGTACATAATACTCATGAGGACACACCACTCATACAAAGACATTCTGTATGTAACAGCAAATTTAATTAATCTTAAATCATCACCTCTAAACAGAATACACAACAGATGGCTCATTTGATAGTACATGTGAAAAGTCATAATATTTTAATATGGTAATTTGACATACGTCGATTTACTTCTTGAAGGCATTTGTAGAGAATTGAAGTTCAAGACAAATGTATTATCCATTTTTCCTCAAGGCAAATAAACGTCTTTAAAGGTAACTTCCACAATAAAAAATTTTGCAACACATAATATCAATGTTAATATTTCTATCAGCATCATTATTTACAATATACCGCCCTCTGGAGCATGAAATAGTTTACCACAGTTTATCTTTCAAAACACTGAGTAGGCCTTCAATATAGAGAGTTTGGCTTCAGAAATTAAGTACCGGTAATATACATTAGCACAAAATCATGGACTGAGTGAGAATAACATGGTTTACCTGTTACTTTAATATAAGGAACATGATCAATAAAGTCATAATCTGTGTTTAATTTGTATTAATAATTTGTTTAAAATGGGTTTTGCAAATGTTATACAGTTACGCATCCATTTTATAAAAAACAGAATAGAGAGCAGTAGTGTATAGCACAGTTGCCTAAATTGGTGTTAGAAGGCCTGAAATCAAGTTATATTTTTAGCACACACAAATGAAATGCATAGTGAGAATTCAAGACCTCGAGGTTCCATACTGTAAAGTATATTTCAGTTGTGTGGATGATAATGTACCTCAAAAACTAGCTCAAATTTTGGTGGAAAATTGCTAGGAATATACATAGGTCATGTGATGCGTAGTTGTAATTACTGCATAATAAATTGGTTATAATTCTTTTAAGTTTAGGTAAAAGCCAACTTTTCGACAAAATATGTACGGAAACCGGGCCTTTATTTTCCGAAGAGTGCGGACGGATTTCCAGGCCAAATTTTTGCGCAGAGGGTATTTTCCCCACGCAGGCCTTACTTTACAGTCTAGTCGAGGTTGAGAACCCAACCTGCAACCGTTGCCCCAACCACTCTCGGAATTTAACTCTCTACCTAGCTAGTGTAGGCCTGGCCCTAATAGACTAGCCTAAATGTGAGGCCTCACCACAAAATGAGTCTCATGGTTAGAATATCAAAAATTTGAGTTGGCTTTACTAAGATATGTAGAGCCAGAGATATGAGCATTTAAATATTATGTGTAGGAGAACTACATTTTTACTTACTGATTTTTAATGTTTCATGTTTTTATCCTTTACTACATGCAGTTTTTATATTTACTCAATTAGTAATTTTAATATTCAATTTTAACTTTTACAATTTTTTAATTTTTAATTTTAAATTGGCCTATGTTTACCTATTTTACATATTTTGCTATATATTCTAAACCTTGCCAGATCACTGTCTGTCAATATTCGCTCTTGTGCAATAATTACCCTGGCTTCTGGACCCCATTGGAAATAAGTCTGGTGTACAATCACTAGACTTAATGGGTCATCCAGGCATTCAATTAATTATTCATCTCCTTTTTTTATTTTCGTTCTCAAAATGTTATTGTTACTGTATGTGTGTGATGTTGAATGCAAAATAAATCAAATAAAAAATCAAATCAAAAATCAGCCTCCAAGATAAACTAACCTGTACAAAAAATAGGACTAGAATTACAGAATATGCGCAGAGAACACTGTTTTAGTAAAAAAATTCACTTAAAAAGTATACAATCATTAAATATAAATATCAAGTTATTCAAAAACATTAAAATCAAAATTGTGTAAAATTTTGACTTTGAAATATTTTGGTGATTATCTCAAAATGATTTCACCAACGATGCGTCTCATTTCGTGGTGAGACCTCACAAATACTAAGTAGGAGGTCGAGCTACTGTAGGTTATTATATTAATTAAGAATAATTATATGTATTATTATATTATTGCTTACCCTACCTATGTCATGTGAATGTCGTATTATCGTTTAAATGAGTTATAAGTGATGGGCTGTCGACAATGTGGTGATGGTAATCTTTGTGAAAATGTTAAACCTGTGCTTATTGATTTTCAAATGAATGACTTCGTATAAAATGTCCCCATGGGAAGTTATGCAGCGTAGCCTACTAGAACGCATGCAGACATCGCATTGTGTATGGGCGTGGTCCATGACTACCTAGCAGCCGTAAAGAAGCGCTTCGTGGTAGCTACAAGTTCACATTATTCCATAACGACAGGGGCAGAAATGAACCATCACATTGGGGTAACTCCCTACTAGGCTAGGCCTAATTAAAAAGGGAGGGTAGGTTTTTTTTTTTAATCGCTAAACTAAACTTGGCAAACTGGATTTCGACCAACTGGGCGGATACCTACTACTACACTAGGCTAGGCCGAGCCTAGCCAGGCCGAGAGCAGCCAGGCTATGGGCTAGCCTTGGGCGGGAGGTAGTCCGGATTATATTATGCTAGGCCTAGCTTTAGGAGAGTAGGACTAGGCCTAGGCTAGGTCTAGGCCTAGCCGCCTAGGCTCGGCCTAGTCTTTCGCTCCGTTCTGAGCTGCAGCAGGGGTTTGTGCATGATTGTTTTCATTAAAACAGTAACTGCAAGAAATATAACAATACCAATACTATATAAATACTAACTTACGGTTTCAATGTACTCGGCTTTATTGTAAAATGTATCTGGAAGTTCCATGGCTCTAGGCCTAGGCTAGCTAGGCATACGTTGATGGCCAACAGAGCAGCGGCGGCGGATGATCGGAGCGACTATCTTAGCTTTGCTCCAACCAGTGACTCAAACACACACACGCCCAGATAATGCCGTAGAGGGGGCTAGATACAAAAGTGCAATCAATCAACTTAAAAGCTATCCACACTATCAAATTTTCAAAATTTGTGACAAGCCCATATATAGTAATGCTATGCCTATATATGGTCATGCTATGATGTCATCATGCCCATATATGGGCATACCACACTTTTTTGTCACACAAAATTTGATAGTATAGACAGAGCTTTAGGCCTTATGTTTTCGATAAATATTTTTTTTAATTTAATAGGCCTCATATATTTTGTTTAGGATCTACAAAACCAAGAGTTTGCGTAATCAGTAAATAGCTTTCACATGCCATTAGGACACAATTATCGCAATCACTATAATAATTAATTTAAGTGTGTCTCCATATTATTATTTTAATTCATTAAATCTGTAATATCAAACGTATTATTCTAGCAAAAATAAAAATCAACATACAAATAACGAGTGACCAAGTAAATAATAGACTGAGAATAAGACTAAGAAACCACAATGATTGTAAAAAACGTAAATATAAATAAATGTAATTGGATAATTTGTATATTTCAATAAGTTTTTAGCTTTCAACTGAGTACGAGTTTCAATTCAGTTTCAGCTTATTTTATTAGACAACGGACAATAATAATAATAATAATAATAATAATAATAATAATAATAATGATGATGATGATAATAATAATGATAATAATAATAATAATAATAATAATAATAATAATAATAATAATAATAATAATAATAATAATAATAATAATAATAATAATAATAATAAATAGACGAGAAAAGCAATCTGGAAATACTGTATGTAACAAATTAATAAAGATTTCTGTAGATTTGTATGATTTTAGCAAATTTAAAAATAAAAGTATGTACCGGTAATTCATTAGAAACCCTATTTATTTATTTTTTTTTTTTGTAGTTAAAATGTTTAAGGTTTTAATTGAGGTGTCTTGAGTTATTCTATGACTTAAGCTTACCGCCGGTATTTCGAAATTGATTTGGAGTTTTCTGTGATACTTGCCATAGTTTTGATTGATTTGAACCAAATTAATTTACACAGTATTTGAACTCTTGAGGTGATTCCATCATTTATTTTTTTTTTAAAAACACACACACACAAACATAAAATTCATATTATTATTGATTGATGATTAGAATCCTTATAATATAGCTGGTAAGATGTAACAGGTAGCTCGAGCGACGACATATCCCGGTTGAAAAGTTCGGGCCTAATATAGTTTCTGACTAGGCCTACACATGTTACAAGTCCGTGAACTGAAGCATTTTTGTAAGATTGTAATTGTATCCACGTATACATTTCGTAGCTTCTATTTCAGACCTCTCATAGTATTCACATGCTGGCAATGTCCTCCACGGGGAGACGGCTGGTGCATCGGCGGGATTACCGCTCCGCTGCCGTTGTTCAACAACATTAGGATTTACCGCCGCTCCTTTTCGTCGGGAACAGATTATACAAGTTAAATAACCGTTTGTTTTTAAGGTGAATACAACAAGAATAAGCCCGAATGACAGGGTTGTGTAGCCGAGCACTTGAAATAAACGGGCGTATGTTTCTTCGGTGGCTTTGTCGATGCATTTATCGGAAGCTTCCAATATTTCCGATGGACTAGTTGGGCAAATAGGTGCATGTTCTATTTTCCTAGCATGAAGGAAATGATACGTTGTGCAAGTGACGCCAACTAAAGTTAATAAACCTCCGAACCATAGTAATGCAAGTGTACTGCACTTCGAATTTTCGCCAATGCGCCTAACTTCTCCACGTCGTTGAGATTCTAAGTTTGAACGTACGCTAAGAAGAAATAAGAATGTGAATTATTAATAACATTGTCTCTGATTTATGCATGTTTAACAACACAAGCTTATATTTAATCGAGGAAATAGCCTAACAACGGGTACCATATTTCGCTAGACCTATAAAAATCTACATTCACATTATGAAAGAAATGATTTAAAATAATTATATAGGCTTGTGCTCATTTTACACTTGCTAGTTCTTGCGTTAGCAACTTTCAATGAGGCACAGAGAAAAGCAAGTTTTTCGCTAGTTTACACATTTTCATATATGTTTCCCTATAATGGTGAAGAACAAATTTGTTTGTTGCATCGCTAATCTGAAAACAACTTGTAAATATATTTTGGTACGTTATATACAGTTTACGTTATACAGGCCTACTCGTGTCTAACTCACCTTTCGTGTTGCATAGCAAAGTGCAATAAAAATTGATACGGTCACGTCTGGGATAATAATGATCAGTCCTGATATGATAATGATAATAATTTTATACTGTAAGTGTATCTTCGTTTCTCAGCAATTAATGCTCTAGTAATGTTGCAAGATTGTTGTCAAGGTAGCATTCGTAAGTACACGCGCGTGCAGTCTTTGCGCAACGGCAGTCGCGCTTATGGCGTAGGACTTTGTTGCCAAGCAGAAAAAGCTAAGATTGAATAATACTCCTCTCCATCTCCCCGAATTTGCAAGGCAATTAACCCAATCGAATCTATCTCAGACTTAAAACTTATTTAATTCGGTGGGCTACGCACTGTTTCCACTGTATTCCTAAGGCATAGCAAAATATTCATGCACTGAAGTACAAAAACTACAGTGAGTGAAATGTGACGATAAATTGAACACAAAATGGGTAACAGTAAATGACGATCAGGAGCAAAACTCAAAATTTAAAAATAGTGTGGCGCTCTTTTTGTGTTTTCAATAGGAAAATTATTATCAAAAATGGTAAGATCACTTTCACACTGATGGGAAAGGATGTTGTTCGCATGCACTATCAAAAATTATGTAACAAATTTATGTGATGTACCCATGGGTATGATGATGCCATATCACATCCAAATATGGGCATATCACATTATTGTCACATAAAATTTGATAGTGTGGACAGAGCTTTAGAAATAACCCTTTCCGGAGTGTCAATCAAACTTAACAACTGACCAATCAGAACAGTTCCAGGAACACGCACGCGTCTAAAAAGCACGTGTTGTTCCACAAACGCACGTGTTAGCATAATTATGTTTTAACACTCAGGTTTTGAGGGATCTTAGCAACAGGCCAAAGGGCGGGGCTAAGCGGAAATTTTTTATCGTTTTCTCATGATTATGACGTCATTTGATTTGAGTTGTAAAAATATTTTTTTTCTATCATATAGGCCTACACGATAAATCGTTACCGAATCGTGCTAATGTGGAAACTTCTCTTATTTTTATTTTTCTATAGCCCTGAACAATTGATTTCTATCTTTTTATCGTTGATCGTTATCGTCATAGTGCAAACAGGCCTTAAGTGTGTAAGTGTGTATTTCCTGAAGAATCCATATTCAATAAGATTTCATTACATTCAAGGTCTTTATTCATTCATTCAGATGAAAATATATATTAAAATTACAAACAGACAGTCAAAAGGCTGTATGTGAATGGATTACAATAATTGCTTAAAAATTTTAAAACAGAACACAAATATTCAAGAAATTCACAAAAAAAAAAAAAAAAAAAAAAAAAGACTTAAAAAAGGCATATAAAAACACATTAATTAAAAATTGAATAAATGATTACAAAAACAATTTACATAGACAGCAAAACCAATTAAAAACAATACAAATGCAGGATGGGGGCCTGTGAGCCAGTCAAACACAATAATTACCAGATGGGTGAATAAGAAGGTCCATGGTTATGAATAACTTTCAGAGGCACAAACAAAATATCTGTCTCTTATACACATCTAGATGTGTATAAGAGACAGTCTATGTACCCATTGAAAAAAGGCCATAGGGAACAGTATTGCAAAATCAACATTTTCCATGAATATACAATTTTTAAAGGGGTTGAGGTGGCAAAAAAGAGTACACTTTTAATACACTATGTTTACAATTGTGATTGGCCCCTATGTAAGTTTAAACTTTAAAGAAAAAATATACTCAGGTACTAAACAGAGAGCTACAAAATAAAATACAGTACTGAAATAATTGCTACTCATATAAATAAGAAAATATTGATTTTATGTACATACAATAATATGGCAAGACAAAAATATTTAAACGAATGTTATGTTTTAAGAAAATATGACAAGGGTAGATATAATTATGATGTGTATAAGAGACAGCTGTGAGCCAGCCACACACAATAATTACCACATGGGTCAATAAGAAGGTCCATGGTTATGAATAACTTTCAGAGGCACCAACAAAATATTTATCATTAATAATTCAATACTAAAACAATTAGGCCAGGCCCCGCTATCCCCCGCTGTATAAATAACAATGATGATATAGGTTGCAACATTTAAGTTAACTGCAGTTTTCATACAACTGTGAGCGCTGACAATAATATTACCCTGTTAAATTTATTATCATCGGTATTGAATGAGCAAAAAATTATGTGAACTTTGTCCCATTTTGTTATCCTTATAAAAGTGTAAGAGATTAAACCATTTCCTGCATAATAATTAACGATTGAGTCTTAAGAATGAAATACGAACCATTTGATTAAATAGGCCTATAAGAATTGAAAACTATGTACAGTACACGCACATTGTGATACAATTTCATACCAGCAAAAAACACTGAATTTTAAAATCGTAAAAAGCCCGCACACATAAACATAAAATTTAAGCTGTTGCAGGACAAAGACATATGTTCACAACATGTGACCTGCATTTAATGTTTCAAACGTTTTAAATACGAACGTTTAGACAAATCATCAACCCGACAAACCATTCCCAACGCTTCCCGGTCTGGGTATAGATATATCTAGGATTTATTATAAATTAAGGTAAGTATAGTTCTAATACACTTCTTAACCATCAGGAATACAGGAATATTGTTTCAAGGACTATGCTTAACGTCTATTGCACGAATGTAACGCTTTACGATGCTTATTACGGTACCTTTAAAAATCTGCTGCAGATTTGTTGTCTTGTGAATCTCGTGTTCCCAACTTCCTGGCTCGTTCGACAACTGCACTGGTTACGAGCCCAGCGAAGATTCAAATATTCTCCCGTTCATAGTAAATGAATTTATGTCAATTTTACATCTGACTAACCTGTAAAATGTATTAATTTGCGATCAACTAGATCTGTCTTGACTATACAACTATAGTTAGTTATTAAAGCATTCAAACGGTAATCAGAGACAGGGCCCGGTTCGAATTCCAGTAGAGACAATAATACGTTTTCTAATAAAACCTCTACCTTAAATTAAATATATTGCTTATAATAAAATCGGCCTATCAGGTGAAGTATGAAAAAAGGTACCCCTGTTATGGGGACAACTGGGGTCAAAAAAGTTCCCTTCTGCGGTGTCCCTGAATAGATGCCGCGCTGTCATATTAATGACCTATATATTCATAACTTACAGTTAATATAAGACGAATAATATGAAATTGTTTTTGTTATAGGCCCATCAAACATTTTCATGCTTCTTATTATTTTTATCATCATCACATTATCGTTATCATCATCTTAAGGCCTATTATCATAACTTTGTAAGCCAAGGCCGGGATGTCATGTACCGTAGTGTTATGGCCTATATTCATAGCTTACAGTTAATATAAGACGAAAAATATGAAATTGTTTTTATTATATTAAACATTCTTCTTCTTTCTTCTTATTATTATCATCATCCTTCCATTATTATTATCATTATTATCATTATCATTAGGCCTATTATCATAATTTGGTAAGCCAAATAAGTAGCCTAAATATGGCATCATCGATATTTGACGGTTTTAGATCGTGAAATCGCATAAAAAACCCCCCACATATTATCAAACATACTCAAATTATGAATATTCTGAGTTTTTATACAGTAGAACCCCTATTAAGTGGAAACCTTCGGGACCAAAAAAACTGTTCCCTTAATAGTGGTGTCCCCTGAATAGCGGTGTCCTCTGAATAGGGGTACCCCTATTCAAGGGACACTTACCAAAAATGTGAAATTGTCCCCTTAATAGGGGTTTTTGGCATGTTTTGCATGTTTTCATATAACAATGACGTACAATTCTTTATAATTTTATTTTTATTGACATAATTAGTTACAGTAGAATTAGAACTAATTTATAGCAGTAATTTGCAAATCAGATAGGCCTACAATTCATTTATAATATTAAATCAGCAGAAATGTAATTAAAACAGCAATAGTTTTATATGTTCCAAATATTTCAGGATGCAATGTTCATGAATGAATTAGAATCCTATGAAAGTGCACGAAAAACGGAGAAAAGGAAATCCCCATGGTTAAGGGTCAAAATTGACAAGATTGGGCTACACGAAGTAACACATGAAGTAGGCCTTACTGATATTCACGCCAAGAATTTGGGGAGAAAATTCTGGTTTATTGCTCAAATTTCAAAATCCAATTTTCAATTTCAATTTATTTATTCAAAACCTCCGGAACAGAGAAGTAAAGTAGCAGGTCTACAATAACTTTAAAACAGAACATATCATTAAAACGGACAATTTATTCATGCATAGGCCTATACCAGTCCACTAAAAGAAAAATGAAGAAAAAATTGGACAAAATCTCAAAATACAAAATCAAATCAGTATTAAAAGAGAGAACAGATCACTACTTTAACAGATACAAGCAAATCAACAAACCATGAAAATAATTAAACACACCAAACTACTACCAAACAAAGCCGGATTATTTTACTTGATTCAAAATTCTTTTTGCACTTCAATTTCATTTATATTATTATCATTATTATTATTATTATTATTATTATTATTATTATTATTATTATTATTATTATTATTATTATTATTATTATTATTATTATTATTATTATTATTACTTATTTTGAAACATCTGTATTGTGATACAATAGACAAAAATAAGTGTCCCCGTTCCCTTAATAGGGGTGTCCTCTAATAGTGGTTGGCCGCAATGTTGAAAGATATATCGCCCCTCGTTTCACGGAAAAGTGTCCCCAGAATATAGGTGTCCCAAAGGAGGGGTTCTACTGTATTCTTCTTGAATTAGCTTTAATCATATTTAAGTAGGCCTGTATTATTTTGCTACATACATGATGCCATGGCATCCGAAATTAAAGTAGGCCTACATGTGATGCCGGGTATAGGCCTACCAGCTGTGATTTAACCATCAGTGACGTGAGAAAGCATTCGAGGTATGGCTTCCACCCAGGAGAGTCCCTTCGTGAAAATAGTATAGGAAAATATTGATGCGAAAGCCATTACATAGCATGCATAAAGCAATTAGAGGTCCAGTGGATTGATGGACCTGCGGGAATGCGCAGGCTCATCAGCTGCGAGATGAGTCAAACAATCAAATCAGAACTTATTCAATCACAGCTTCAACTGCGAAAAATGAACAGTTGGACAACTGCTAAGTGGTGACGTTGAGGGCGCTAATTTGTAAGTCTGGTGTGAAGAAGCATACATAATCGTAAAAGACAATAAAGCAGATGTAATTATTACAACTGACATGTGCTACTAATGGTCTATTCCGGGTTTAAATATAGCAGCATCTTCGTCTCTTAGGTAGATATAGGATCTGTGGTAGATATTAATAAAAAGTAGGTGAGTATCATGTTTTCTTTTAGTAGGTTTGAAACGTTAATTGAAGTAAATAAATTAATCAAAATAAAAAAAGTAATATTTAGGCCGGAGAAGTGGGATAGGCTCCTAGACAAAGAGGCAAAGAGTCCTTGACTCGTATCATAAGTATTGTATTTTCTTTGTAAAAAAACATATTACGGATATGTTTTTTTACAAAGAAAATAACATATTACGGATAGTGATTTTTTCTGGAAAACAAAAATATCAACGCATCATTAAATGCATTTTAAAACCACAGGGCAGAGACTATATTGAATGCGGATGATGGCTGGTTCAAGCAGGTTCAAGCATCTAATAAAACTTACTTTGTGGCAGTAAAAACAATATCATAAATGAATTATAAATTTTATTACATTAATTGTAAAGCTGCTGCCGTTATGTTCTAGAATATGTCATAAACTGAAGCACTTCGATCCCGAAAGTAAACCGATTTTTACATAACCAAGGACTTGTTATAGCACAACGCAGTTCAGAATGATTATGGAAATAGACCTCATAAAATGCTTGTTTCCGTCGAGTTATACGATGATTCAACATTTCTCATACAGTATCTGTCGCGTATATGGAAATAAGCCTACAAAATAATGTTATTCCTTTACCAGTAGATGCTGAAATTTATACAGGATCATTAAAATAATAATTAATAATAATGATGATTTATATTATTATTATTATTATTATTATTATCAGAATAATAAAGATTAAAATAATCGTTAATATCATTACCGTAAAAAGTTTAATGTAGAATATAATGTTTCAACATAGATTCTATGAACGTTTATTTTACTATCGACTCCCATTGATTATTCAGGTAGGCCTATAATAATAATAATAATAATAATAATAATAATAATAATACTGTAATAATAATAATAATAATAATAATAATAATAATAATAATAATAATAATAATAATAATAATAATAATAATAATAATAATAATAATAATAATAGATTTAGCCACTGAAAATGTAACAGTTATTGGCAGCCACTGACTGGGAAATCTAGTTGGCATATTACATCTCATGATATTCTTATATTCCGGTATATTATATTAAATTATATTGTATTATATTATATTATGTTGTGAATACATTAATTTAAAAAAATTCTATAGAAGCAGTTTTTCCTTTCCAATTTCAAATTGTTCTCCTAAAAGAAAATATTGTAACGACTATCACATTATAATTGACAAAAACACGTGAGACATGCCTAAATATGGTTATGATAGCATCACATCTTCACCATATATGGGTACATGTACATCATAACTATATATGGGCATACAACAGTTTTTATCAAAGAAAATTTGATAGCCTGGTCAGAGCTTAAAAGACAAGATCGTAACGATGACAGCAATCTATAAACCTGTTATCTGTCCCAATTAATTACATTAGCTATGCCGTGACATAACCAGGCAGTCGCGTGCATTTTGAATTGCGCAGGGGCGGTGTTTTGACTATGGTGGGGTGCGGGAGATAGCACAGAGGGGACAGGGGATGGGGTGAAACCATAAATTTAAAGATCTAATATCAGACCCGTTGCGAAAGGGGAGGGGTGTGACGGGTGCGTAAACACACCCCTACCCCCACCAAATTACCAAAGGTTCACATTTTCCAGGGTAGAAAAAATCAACCCCCCCCCCACTAAATTTCTCTAAATTATTTAACAAAAGAAAAGAAATTTATTTCAAATTTAAGTCTCAGAGTGCCAACTTCGGCCATCTAGTGGTGCCATAATCATAAATTTTCTTACCTTAGCCCCAACAATGGTGGTTTTATAGACCTTCAATCTGTGAAAGTCCTTCCCTCGCCCCCTCTATTTCAAGTTCCAGATTCGCCACTAACAGTGGTGGATTCAAGGAAGACCATTCCTCCCGTCCCCTCTCAAGTTTTCAAAATAAAAAAATAATTGGGGAAAAAAGAAAATGATATAATTTCCGGTCATTTAGAGGTGCCATAATCATAATTTTCTTTCTTCAGCCCCGGCCCAACCATGGTGGGCTGAGGTGCTATTTCTTCCATCTGTGAAAGTCCCTCCATGGCCCCTCTTCAAATTCCTAGATCCGCCACTGAAAACCGTTCGGAAATCGATTAAATAAGACCTAAAAAATTATCAAAAATGCCTGAGCTCCGCCACCTTGATCCCAGTTTTTCCCCAGGGCGCCCCCACTCAGGAGCCATTTTGGTCCACTTTCTACAAATTCGCACCCACCCAATAGAAAATAAAACGTGCCTGAATATTATAATAGGGGCCTATTGCTACAAAACATTAAAATATAAATCTAACCATTCCTTAAAATCTCTAATATTGACGGCCATTCAATTTACTCCGCTGTTCACAAAGAATTGTATTTATTTGTATATTTAGGCTTATTTACTTTCATTTTTAGGCCTATATATTTTCTTGTAATTTTATTTTATATGGAGAAATCTGAAATAAAGGTATTTGATATGATTTATTCACTGATTTAGAAATGGTATAATAAATGCGTGAAAATTGGCGAGAAAGAATATTTTGTCATTGGATATTCAAAACTTTGCGGAGAACCAAACTTAACAGCAGACGAATCTAAATAGTGAGGAATACGCGCATGTCCCAGACAGGTTTACGCGTCTTTTAATTGGCGAGAAAATATTTGCCGTCTGATATTCAATTGAACTTTATGGAGAGTCAACATTAAAAACTGGATTAACAATCAGTAATACGCGCATGTTTCCTTGACTACTGTAGGCCTAGGCATACAATTTTGGTAGTACGGATTGACGTGCGTATATCGAAATCTTAACCTCTTTGTTGTAAATCTTGTGGTTTAAACCGCCTACTGCGATCTCTAATAGTTAGGCCTTATTTTCAAAGATGGGTTGATTACTAATTTATTCCCATTACGTCAATCAGATATTGCATTATTATAGTAGTGTCATCTTTTGTATATTAAGCCTAGTAAACTGATACTGTCTATGTCAATGACTTTGATTATATTATTGCACATCGAACATTTCAGAGAAATGATCTGATTGTTGTTTCCTATCAACCAATGGAAGAGATGATTAGATTTTATGATACGGTTAACTTACAGTTTGTTAGTAAAGGTTCAGGTTAACAACCTTTAGAATATTTATAGCCCCAATTTTCAAAGAGATATGATTATTGCTTAGTGTTCCTTTTAAAGTTAATCTAACGAGAAGTTTCCTGTTTTATAAGGTTAATTTTCTTTAGGCCTACTGGTAATTAACTTTCATTTTATTATACGCATTGTGTATCATAAAAAGTAGTAAGCATCATTATGATATTTATATAATGGCTATTTAACAACAACAAATCTAATGTTTAGAGCCAATCTAATGTGCTGTATAAATAGGACCGATAAGAATTATGTAAACAAATGCGAATTCAATTCCCACTTACTATGCATATGGATCTATATAAAAACATAAACATTTATTATCCTACTTTGATATAAAGCGTCTATAGCTTTATTGAATTTTCTGTAGGTTATTATCTTGTAATAGGCTTGCGGTGGTATATGTTTAAAATATTATAATTAAAGTTTATTTAGGCCTATGTTCTGTAGTCAGTGTGGGCATACGATTAATAAGCTTGATAATTTGAGTGACAACGGCAGTCCAACCCCGAGCTATCTTCTTTTAGCTTCATGGTTTAATTTGCTTTTAAGTGCTTATTTTGGTAAGGCTTGCATTAATTGAAAACTTAAACATCCTGATTCTCAATCCTGTGATTACTTGCTGTGATGCGTTGCTATGTTAATTGGTTAACCACCGTTTTAATTTTCGAGCGAAATCAGTTAAAATAACCTACTGTAGTTATAATTTAATCGTTCTTTGGCTCAGATTTTGACTTTGGGATTTAAACACTAGTAGGCCTTTTCAAACGTCTTTTATATGTTACGTTTTTGAGGAAATCCTTAAAAATAATAACAAAACTGAAGATGGTTCCTCTCTTGGGTACAGTAAGTCAAGTCAATGTCATGCGCGTACGTAGGCTGAATAATACGCACGCTGACTGATGCGCAAATTAATACGCGGGTGATTTGCAACAATAGAGCTAGAATATTCCGTGTCAAACACCAACATTCAATTTATTATTACTTCTCTCCAGAATTATGCCAAATAGAGCTAGAAATGGTACGCTGTCATCAACAGTGTTGCAGTCACAAAATGGCGGAGAAAAAAACGGTGACGTGAAAGCTGATGATGGACGTCAACCTGGTAAATGGGGACGAGCATGGTAAGAATAAGATGGTTCCGTTCAGCATCCATATCCACCCTCTAGGGCCTAGCCTAGGGCAGGCATAGGGCCCTAAATTATAGACAAATTATAGAGAACAACGATAGGCCTGGTGGGAAAGATCACACTTTGACATGGGAGCTGATGCGGGCACGGAAGAATAAGGGGACTTACTGATCGTACTCTTCCCACTCCCCCGTCCGTATAAACACCAACTGCCTGTTTGGCGATGATTTTAGTTAGGCCTAGGCAAAGATGCGTTTTCATTCGTCATCATAATCTACAGTCATGGAGGCCTAGGGTAGGCAGGGGCGGATCCAGGATTTAAAAGAGGGGGGTTCAAAATGTTTTCAAAAACCCCAAAATGAAAGGGGGAAAATTTTGATTCCTAGATGGCCGGAAATGAGCTTTCCCGACTTTTGAGGAGCCTTTTAATGACCATTAAGTTCTTCAAAATTCAAGGTTTTCCCCCTCTTGAAAAAAGGTCAGGTAATTTTATCTCATTCCCTAGGCCTATCATAGAGGGAAAAAAATCAAAGACAGGCAATATATTATTATATTCCAACAACATTGAGTAGTTAGATATGTAGTCTTTCTTCCATGGATAGATGACCCGATAGGCCTGAAGAACGCACTTTCGTACATAAATTATTACGACGGCAGTGAACCAAAAACAGTGTGTATAATTTTTTTAAATTAAAAACAAGTTGGGCTAAGCGTGGTTTGTCTGTACTTTCTAGGGTTAGCATGCATTTTTGTAAGCCAGAACCCAGTTGTATTTTGTTACGTTTCTTCACAGTGGGGGGGGGGGGGGTTCTTCCGAACCCCTTGACCCCCCTGGATACGCCACTGGTAGGTACGTCTAATATTTTGGATATATTTTAACAGGGAAGTGGACCTTTTAGGTGCAGTTTGTGTACTACTCCTGTTGACGACAACGCCGCTTATGGTGTTGTACTTCTTCGTAGCTTGCAGTCACTTTGAATGTTCGCTGAGTACTCCTCTGTTACAGTTCTATAATGGGAAGATGACAGTAATGGACTTCTGGGAGAAAGCACCTTTCCTGACCATCAATGCTTTCAAAATAATTATTCCGTGGTATGCTTTTCAGGTAAGGACCAAGTTTCTAGTGCAACTACTGTAGCTTGTCTTTTTTCATTTACGCTGTAAATTACTTTTATTCATTTTGCTCATCTCTTTCCCCCCCCCCCCTCTTCTTCCTCTTTTCCTTCCAGCTTTTCATTCTTCATCTTCTTTATCCTCTTTAGCATTTTCTTCATATGCCTCTCATTCCCCTTAATTTGTTTAACCGTTTATTACAATGTTTTACACATTTATTCAATTGTTCTAAATTGTTCTAAACATATGCTATTTTGCGACATCTGTTTTAACAAGTTTTTTTGTGATTTTCATGTAACTTTTGACCTAATAAATAAATGTATGAATTCTTCTGCTTTGTATGGTTGTCTTTTTCTCTTTTTCTTCTTCTTCCTCCTCCTCCTACTCATCCCCATCCTGCTACCAAGTCTCAAGTGTATTATTTTCTTCCTCCTCCGCACTTTTGTCCTCATTCTATTTTTCACATTTATCTTATGTCTCATACCGTATTATATTCTTCTTCTTTTCCGTTTCTATATTTGGAAATCTGCTTCACCATTTTGTGTATCAGTATCATCGTTTCAACATCTTATCATATTCATATCGTCATTTTATTACCATAGATGATTGATCTAATATTGGTCTTTATAGGTCATTGCCTCATTTTTTTTAATTACCAGGTGTTTCTTTATTACCTTCCTGATGCATGTGGCTACATTCTGCCCAGCTATCGCGGTGGACGCTGCCGTGGCACCATCACGCCATCAGGAATCCAGATGTTCTACCACATCAATGGCCTTCAAGCCTGGATAATATCCAACACCTTGTGGTTCGCAAACGCGTTCTACTTTCACTGGTTCTCTCCAACCATCATCTTCGACAACTGGGGATCTATGCTATGGCTTGCGAACATAATTGGGAACGTCGTTGCTATATATGCCATTGTAAAGGCGTGGTTTTTTCCAACGTCTGCTGCCGATTGCGTTTTTAGCGGGAATATATTGTATGATTATGTGATGGGTACTGAATTTAACCCTCGGTTTGGTAAATGGTTCGACTTTAAATTGTTCTTCAATGGTCGACCTGGAATATGCGCATGGACACTTATAAATTTATCATATGCTGCTAAACAATACGAGCTCTACGGTCATGTAACCAACTCGATGATGATTGTAAATATATTGCATGCCATCTATGTGGTGGATTTCTTCTGGAACGAGGCTTGGTACCTGAACACCATCGATATACATCATGATCACTTCGGTTGGATGCTGGCTTGGGGGGACAACGTATGGCTACCATGGATGTACACACTTCAGGTACACACATATATTGTGTAAAGGCGAGACTTTCTTTATTCCTTGTTTCGCGAACATATTTTTTTGTTTTAAATTTTTGTTTTCTTATTTAGCAAATAGTTTTGCCAAAATTATCCAGACGGAGGAGAAAATAAAAATCAAACTCTATTGGTAAATGTATACAGTGTATACAGTGTAGTAATGGAATGGTCAAATGCTTGAAATTTATATAATTAGGAAGAAATATACATATCTTATATATACATATCCTTGTTCACCAAACAAGGTATAAAAAAGTCTCGCCTAAACCAGAGATGTTTAGATCACGTATTATTATTTTTATCCATGTGTTTACAGTGTTACTCAGCAAAACCTAAATTTAATGATGTATACATAGTAATTTTAATGATATATATATATATACATATATATATATATATTTTATATATATATAT
>NW_022731366.1:243981-249442 GCF_011630105.1 Anneissia japonica | reverse complement strand
GAGTATAAGGAATATTGCGACAAGTTGAAATTCACGTGAGTGCAAATCAGCTAGTTCAATGCCAAAAGTAATAATAAACGACGACGGCAAAAACAAGACAATAATAATGATAATGATAATAATAATGATAATAATTTGTTCTCACGATCACGATATCAAACTCAAAGAGCTCAATCACCAAGCGCATAGAGGCTTTTTTGCATGATGCACTATACAAATCCAGCTATTATTATCACAATATCACCATCATCATTACTGTTATTATTACAATTTGCTGATTAATTTAGTTAACCGATTAACCTTTTTTTTTCCATTCAGGGACTTTACCTTGTTTATCACCCAGTTGAGCTTTCTGTTTGGTACGCATCGTCCCTCTTAGTCCTGGGTCTTCTTGGCTACTACATTTTCCGTGCAACCAACTGCCAAAAGGATCATTTCAGGAACACGTCAGGCGACTGCAAGATCTGGGGAGCCAAACCGAAGGTTATTGAGTGTTCGTACTACGCTGCTGACGGAGAGAAACGCCAGAGCAAACTACTCCTTTCTGGTTGGTGGGGAATCGCTAGACACATGAACTACACCGGAGACCTAATGCAGGCCCTAGCATGTTGCTTAACGGGAGGATTTACACATATATTCCCGTATTTCTATATCATCTACATGACGATCCTGTTGGTGAATCGCTGCTACAGGGATGAACATCGGTGTAGTATGAAGTACGGACTTGATTGGAAGCGGTATACGTCGATAGTTCAGCATAGAATTATACCTGGTATATTCTAACTACTTTAAAGATACAGTGTTGATGATAAGGAACGCACATTAAAAGTGTTCTATCGCGTGAATGGGCATGTTCATTTCAATTTTTTGTGGAACATTTAAATTTAATTTCAAGTGTTGAGCTCATATGCCTCCACTTTATCAAGGCAGATATATAATTTCATGAGACGTTTCACTGTATATTAGTAGGCATGCTAATTGAACGAAATTAGATGATTCCTATCGAGAGGTAGATGGAGTAATGTTCTTACTGGTGCAATTGTGTGTATTGACCTCAACTCTTGCCATATTTGCAATAATGTAAGAGGCTGAAACATTTCGAAGTATAAATGAAATAGTGGAGCTGTAGCTTAGTGGGTAATGTGTTTACCTTCCAATTAGTGTCCTAGGTTCAATTCCTGTCAATGTTACAAGATTGTTTCTTTTCATGATCAAAAAAATTCTCGTGTGTTTTGTGAAAAAGGACCGAAACCTAGAAACGTCAAGTTCGCATATCCTTGACTGTTGTAACTAGAAACAAAATATGATGATGTTGATGATGATGATGATGATGATAATAATAATAATAATAATAATAATAATAATAATAATATTTACAATAATAATAATAATAACCTATGGTTAATTCTAATTATTTATACATACAGAAACCACTCTTAACACACATTAATACATATGACTGCATAAGTTTAACTGAATAGTTTCTCATAACCAAAACAAAATATGATGGTGCTGATAATAATATTATTATTATTATTATTATTATTATTATTATTATTAATAATAATAATAATAATAATAATAATAATAATAATAATTATAATAATAATAATAACCTATGGTAGTTTACTGTTACATAATTTCTAATTATTAATATTATACAAAAAATACTCATATTACACATATTAATACTTAAACCTGCATAAGTATAACTGAATAGTTTATTGACGGATTTATTACAAATCTATACGTTTGAACTTTTCAAGAGTACCTCGTGTCTTTGTGTTGTATCGATATTCTGACATTGTAATCTACTGTATTTACTTCAAATTATTCGTTCCGGTGTTCACAATACTAGTATCTAGTGTCTTTGATAATACTTACGCGAAGGTCTTTTATTAAGGATATAACTTAGATGGTTTCTCAATATGACGTGTGGGCATTTCTTTGTTACCGTTGATAAAGGTATGAAACACGACCTGTTTAAGCACTCACTGTGTCATGGCGATCGTGGGCCGACACGATTCCATCGAGAACGTAACGCCACAACGCAAATGTATAAAGTCCGTGATGAACAACATAAATTTTGTATCAATAAGTTTTCAATTTTCAATAACGTCAAGGATCTAACAAGTTGTTGTCACATATGCTGTATACTCTTTTCCTACAACAATCCTAAGCTGACTACTAGCTAACTTAAAATGTTACCGAATCTGAATAAATAAATAAATATTCAAATTTAGTTGGTAATGAACATTATTTTCTAACGCAATAATTGAAAGCGAATTACCTAAACCTGACTAAAATTTATAAGCAATTGGAATTTGTTGTTAAAGTTTTTTTTTTCTTTTTAGCGCGACATAAATGTAATTACCTTAAAGTATGATCAAGTAATAGATTTTTCCGGAGTGTCATTGAAACTTAAAACAACTAGCCAAGAATACGCGCATGTCCCACAAACACTCACCGCGTACGTTTACGTTTTCGTATTGTGGAACCTTATCACAAAGGGGTGAAAATTAACTGCCACACCATCATGATCATTATGTTTCTTCCAGTCTGTTTAGTCCTATCTAGGCAACTTGGTGACGTCACCTGGAATGAGTGCCCATCGTCAGTTCATAGGAACTAGACTACCGATCTTGTACATTATGGTACATTTTGTCTGTATTTATTAAACGTCTGTACGTATATTAACTATCTATGTTTTACTTTTCACAATTGTCATAATTTAATTTTAATTTGAGTTCCATATCATTATATATTTATTGTAGTCTTTTCGAGAAGTACAGTATTTATATTAAAATTAAAATTATCGTATTAAACACCCAACCATTTCAATTTTCGATGTACATGATTACTGTATAATATTGATGTTTTCATTTTTTAGCATTCATATTTAATAGGGCCTATCAATGTATAATATTTGATAACGGCTTTCCGCACTAAACTTTACAACGGATGGTATCAGCACTAAATATTTGTTGGAATGAACTGTATAATTGAATTATTGATGAAAAATCTGTTGTGTTGTCATGATATTTTTTTGGTTTATTATCAGCATAATATTGTTGGAACACATTTGTTGAGACTGAAACATTGAAATTATTATACGCAATAACGTGACCAGTAAATAAAAGTAAATAATAAGGATGTAGCATATTGTGATGTTGTTACAAACTTCTCGTTTTGAGGGTTCTGCGTATCCTCTGTTAATTCCATAGTCCCTCGCCTTCCACCTAATCTAAGGTTCCCAAGGAAGGACTAGTGTTGTCCAAATTTGGTTACACCTGGTTGTTTACTTACACTTACATTTCAGCAATGCTTATCAATTTTGTACCATTTATCGTTATACATAATATACGCCCGCTCCCCGAAACACTCGTGGCCTCTAAATGTAAACAAATCCAACGGAAGAAATATCATTTTCAAAACAATATAATAATATTATACTCCAGTAGAATTACAGTTTTTCTAACCTTGTTGGGATCAGTAAGTCTTTATGATCACGAAATAACATACCTATTTTGACGGTAATTTAATGTGTTGTAGTTCCACATTTACATTGAAATTAAGGGGTTTTTTTAGTATATACGGTACGTATCCATTTTACACCCCAAAAAATAAATAATCGCCTCCCTCAAATAAACGCCCCCTCTTTCTTATAAACCCTAAAAAATAAACGCACAAGCGTAACTTATTTCAATTTATATTTCTCTGTGTACATGTAAATATTTTATTTATTTTTTTTCAAATTCTTTCATTACATTATTTGCTCCTGTTACGGTCATTCGCTTTTTGCTCTTGTCGCATTATATTTTGTAATACGACTGCCAATTATTACAATACATTCTGTAAGCTTATCATGAAATTGCTTGGGTCAAAGTACTACTCTATCAGCTGATTAAAAGGAGCGCATGAGTTGGTAATACAAAAGGAGTTAATAACGTTTGAGTTGAGAAATATTATTTACGCAATAACACAGTACTCGTTCAACTATTGAGTGTTGGTTGGTTCATTGCCGAGTATTACAATGACGGGCATGCAAGGCACACGGAGGCAGGATCCGTCGAACGCCGCTACAAATGGCATTACCTTAATGGGAGACGGGAATGTAGGTCAGATGAAAACGGTTGCAGACGATAGAAAACCCGGGGAGTGGGGAAGAGCCTGGTAAGTACAAATGTATTATCTAAAGCGCAAATGCTTAATATTGGTGTTCAACGCTTTTTGTATGTTTCTGCAATTAGCATTGTTCGTATCGTCTGGCCGGTTATATCCATCAGTGCGTGTCCCAAGGCCTCATTGGATTTGTTGTAATAAAGACTGTATTCTAAACATAATTTAATACGCCGCAATCGTTTAGAACTGAATAGCCATGTTTTTAACCAAACAGACACGTCGATATAACGCACAAAGAGCTCATCATAGGAGGCCTAGGTATATGAGTAGCGTGTTTAACTACCCATTTCACATATATTGAATTTGCAACCAACCATACACAAGTCAATACAAATGATAAAAGCCGAGTTGTGACAGTGTAACATCCATTGACTTTTAAATGCCCAATGTTTACGTACGGCAGCATAGCAAATGCACATAGCCCTAAAGGTCTATACTTTTTTGAATTTATATTTAAGTTTAGATATAGGCCTCTTACGCCTAAATATGGCGTACTTATTATTATAGCTAGGCCTATCTGTTTTTGTGTAGGTCTATCATTATTGGTATAAGCCCTATTGACAAATGATAAAATGACAAAACGCGATTTAGGGCACCTAGAAAAAATTATTAGATCATCACTCTTTACAAAAAAAAAAAAATATGAGTGAGGGCGGCTATTTTTTATTTATTTTTTAATCGGAACAATAGATTATTTCGCGTTTGTTTTTATCGATGAGAGAGGGACTGTATATATTTGGCTAGTAATAAATATTGTATAAAAACTGGTTTAATTTTATAGTATTTTTTAAAGAAAATGTATTTAAAGTCACAAATTGCATTGTTATTTTTATGCTATTGAAATAATTGATGCGGCAAATTTTTTTTTGTTTTTGTTTTTTAATTTCCTTATTAATATTTCCCGAAATTTTGACGCGGGCGGGAGTGATAATCTAATACATTTTTCTATTTGCCCTTAAGATGTATGGGCTTAAGCAAAGCATATAAATGTTTTAATTTCCAAATTAGTCTTAAAATTAAGCCAAGGAATCACTGTCTTTTTAAGTATAACAAGGTTGAAAAGCGATGTTATTGTATTCCGAAGGTTAAAATTGTAAACCATGATTAGTGAAATCAACCGCATGATGTCTATGAGCGTGTGTCTATATACATAGTAGTATATGCTGCGCCGGAACATATATTAATAAAAACAAAGAGCTCCGTGATATAGAAACAGTAATGAAATTGTTCACGAATATATATATATATATATATATATATATATATATATGCTTATATG
>NW_022731366.1:243597-243972 GCF_011630105.1 Anneissia japonica | reverse complement strand
TATAGGCCTATATATATATATATATATATATATATATATATATAAATCATCAAAGAATGTAAATGAATAGATTCATAATAAACAGTGCTCAAATAGGAACAAGTTGTCATAATCGTATCTAGCATTAACTCATCAACGAAAAGTTCTTTAAAAAATGAATATAAAGGTCTAATGAAACTTTTTGTTGATGACCTATGCTTGATACGATTACTGTACTACAAATTATTTATTTATTAATTATTATTATTATTTATTATTTTTTTATTATTTACTTTTTTATATATAATATATAATAAATTATATACAAAACTCAGATATTTCTGCCACTCCTGTGGCCTTCATCAGCGTGAATAATGGAAAACATCATATATGTGT
>NW_022731366.1:221962-243586 GCF_011630105.1 Anneissia japonica | reverse complement strand
GACCAACAACATCGGTTTATTCTGTGTTGCAAACCATTTTTCGAGTATGTATGTGGAACCATTAAACCAATTTTTTTTTTATACGGCTATAACTTTATTTATATTTCAGGAACGTGGATCTACTGACGCATCTGACAGTAATATGTATTCTACTTACTACTCCATTTATTGCACTCTACCTGCACATGGCTTGTCCAGAATTCGACTGTTCTGTTACGGCGCCTCTTGCACGGTTTCTTGACGGAAGTTTGACGTTTCGAGCATTTTTAGAAAGAGCGCCACCTCTAAACGGGTTAGCTTTCAAGATGGCCGGTTCTTGGATATTGCTTCAAGTAGGAAAAACCAAATATTAAAAATAATAAAACACTATAAAATATATTAAATGTATTACAGTAACAGCAATTTCCAATTTCGTTATGATAGTTATATATTTATAGCAGTACTGTAGTGTGGATTTATTCTAAGTTTGATATTTTTACAGCGTGTAATGCCCAATAAAATAATTATTACATGAACAGATAAATAATAAAAATGATGATGATGATGATAAGGATGATGCTGATGTCAGGATTATTATGCATTTGACGCTTTGAATTTTCGCGGTAAAAATTTCTGATTTGATATATTTCTGATTTGTTATTATTATTTATTATTATAATATTAATGATGATGATGATAATGATGACGATAATGATGAATATCAACGTAAAATTACTATTCCAATCGTCACTTTTACAACCATTGATATTATGTTGACATACAAACACATTTTATAAGCTAAAAATTGTAAATATAATGTTGAATTTCTCATTTCTCATAAATATAAATATGATTTACGATGAAAATCCATAAAATCCTCTAGCAGGAATGTTACGGTAGGGTTTACATAGACTGTGGATAAATAGGCGTAATGTCGTTTTTTACTTGATTTTTGTATATAGATTTGTTACTGAAATGTCCAGTAAATCTATCGTTCTAATTAACAATTGAAAACTATTAACAATAACATAATGAAATAAGAAATTTATTTTTTTTTTAAAATTTTACTGTTTATACGATTAATATTGCTTAGTTTGAAATTTAATTTTTGTTTTATGGCAGTTGTTTTTCTACTACATACCTGACGTTTTCGGCTATATTCTACCTGGATACGCAGGCGGTATCCGATACGGAGCTGTTACACCAGCCGGACACGAACTCAAATACAATGTTAATGGCCTGCAGTCTTGGACAATTACCAACGTATTGTGGATCCTAAACGGAGTTTACTTTAAGTGGTTCTCACCAGCGATAATTGTCGACAATTGGGGGCAGTTGTTCTGGGTGGCTAACATCCTAGGCTACGGGGTAAGCGTATTCGTTATGATCAAGGCGCACCTATTCCCGACGCATGCCCATGACCGGAAGTTCTCCAGTAGCTTTCTGTACGATTTTCTGATGGGCATAGAGTTGAATCCACGGCTCGGGAGTATGTTCGACTTCAAACTGTTCGTCAACAGCCGAATAGGGATGGCATCTTGGTCAGTGATTAACATTTCGTATGCATGGAAGCAATATGAGAATTATGGGTACGTGACGAACTCTATGATTCTGGTAAACGTTCTGCATGGGTTCTACGTCATCGACTTCTTCTGGAATGAAGCTTGGTATCTAAAGACTATTGATATACAACACGATCACTTTGGTTTCTATCTTTGCTGGGGCATCTTTGTGTGGCTCCCTTGGACGTACACACTACAGGTGAGATACTTGACGCACGGCTGCTAATGGTTAGCAGGATCCGGATCCTGCTAACCGTTAGCTGCCGTACGTCCATACGAGAAAATCCCGATCCGGATACCAAAAATAATATGATGATCGAATCACTGACCAATAAGAAACTGGAAATTGTAAACGCGTACGTGTGATTGGTTGATGACAAAAAACGCGCTCAACTTGCTAACCGTTAGCGCTTGCTAACCGTTAGCGGTATCCGGATACCGCTAACGGTTAGCGCTAACCGAACGGGCGTTCTCATGCAGGTGCTACGGTTAGCGCTAACGGTTAGCTCCCGATCCGGATACTAGGGCTCTCGGGAGAACCAGGCCTCAATCAAAATTAAAATCATTTAATTAATCCCTCCAATTTAAGACCCCTCCAATTTAAGACCACATTTCCGTGGTTCAAATTAACAAATTTCTTTTATCTTTATTATTCTAATTAGAGACCAAAGCTGCTAAATACCATCGGAACCCTAATCTTAAAAGTGGTCTTTAATTAGAGGGAGACATGTATAGCTTTTTCTGAAATCGAAACGTGGACCGATTTAATGAATTTGCTTTAAACTTAGTTACATTTTTTAATTGTTTATATATATATATTTGTTTTTATTTCTAGGGTTTTTATCTCGTCTATCATCCTACACAACTCCCAAAACCTGTATTCATAGGTATTCTGGTACTTGGCATAGCAAGCTACTGTATATTCAGGGCCGTTAATCACCAGAAAGACCTCTTCCGACGGACTAATGGTAACTGCAAAATCTGGGGCAAAAAGCCCGAATTCATCGAGTGTGATTACTATTCTGGAGACGGCAAGAAGAGACGAAGCAAACTGCTGTTATCTGGTTGGTGGGGTGTAACCCGCCACATGAATTACACGGGCGATTTGTTCCAGTCGCTTGCCTTCTGCCTAGCAACTGGATTCGATCATATATTACCATATTTTTACATAACGTTTATCAGCGGGTTATTGCTCAATCGTTGTTATAGAGATGAACAGAGCTGTAAATTGAAATATGGCGAAAATTGGGATAAGTATTGCGCCAGGGTACCATACCGCCTTATACCAGGGATTTACTAATGCAACGAATCTAAAGTTGGTACCATCTTAGGGTTTATGTAATTCGTCTGTTAATGCCAGTTTTTATTTTGAAAGTATCTAATTATAAAACACACTTTTACAAATCTATACAGAATAACGTGGTATATTAATATTCAATTTTAAACAAAAATCGCTGACAGACACAATATAATTAAGACATGAACATCAATAGGTTATTGTTTTTCGAGATCAAATATTCAATTAAATTATTTTTTTTAAATATCACTTGTAAGGTACAATATAACCTTGCTCAGAAGAAAGTATAGACTGAAGTAAAAACAGCAGTACTAAAAAGCCAAAAGAATGTTGATGATAATAGCAATAATCAAAGTGCAACTATCAATGAGAATACAAATGTCATTGCATATGCTAATTGTTTTTACAAACGACAGTTCCGATTTCCGACGACATCGATGAAGGAATTTCCAGAGTGCAATAAGCTGGGATTCGCTGGATCACTTGTGGGTTTATCTCTTTATTGAATATGGTAACCTTCTTTTAGAAATATTTATATAAGTTACATTTTGTGGGTCAGAAGAAACCAAGAAAGTTCCATTACGATTAACTGGCTTCATACTTTAAAGAGATAGACTGTTGCTAGGATTTCAACTTTAGTTTCCAATTATTATTTTTTTTGTAATGTAAATTTGAAATCGTATTTTTATTATTTCCTTTGTATGTAGACCATCCACCACTACTAAGATATAATACGTTACTCCATATTGAACCAACACCGAGAAAATAAGTTGGTATAAAATAGGGTACATCCTATGGAGTATACCGGCAGTTCCCCAGTAGTTTAGTCAGTAGAGCGTCTGATGGTAATGTCGTATAAGTCTTGGTTCCAAATCACGATGGAACAAAAAATATTAATATTATTTTCTTATTTTGTATGGTATTTTTAATGTATATTACTAATTAAACGATATGATTTGACGTATTTATGGTTATTCACCTTTTGTGCTGTTCGACAAGTTTCTAGTTTTGTTGAAAATACACTGGCATAATCAATCAATCAATCGGAAATTTATATGGCGTGCATCTATCATTCATGGGAAGCTCGTGGCGCCGCTGCCTAAAAATTACTATCCAAGTCGTCTCAACAAAATGAAATGAAGAAAAAAATCAAGAATGAAAAGGACAAACTATGACCGAGAAAGAAAAACATGAACTAATGGAAGTGAGAACTGAAATGAAAATGATGCCTGGCTTGGTATCTGAAACCCTCAATGACAACGATTCAGCTGAAAAACTTCTACGAATAGCCATCCATTATATTGTATGATCCATGAAGCAAATGAGGCATGGTAGCCAAAAATCTGTACTTAGGAGTGGAGGGGGGGGGGGTTTGTGATTTGGGCTCCGAGGACATCTTAAAGTTTGAAATGAAGATAATATATTACAATTAGCATAGAGAAGCAAATTTTAATGTAATAAAAAAGTCTATACTTTTTTGTAGGGGAGATTTTGCTGAAGAGTGGGAAGAGGCGGTTTACAGAGCCATAACCGCCCCTTCATTCTCCCTGGTTACAGGCCTACGATGAACCTTTGTAAATGATAAGAATACATTTGTTCAACAAATCGAATAAATATCTTCAATCTGCAATTGAATATGCATGCTTACCTAGTGGAAGTTAAGGAGCAAAAAGATCTGGGAATATGGATAAGCAACGACATGAAATAGGGCCTATGCTGTGCATTTCCAAAAGATATGCAACAAAGCGACCCAATGAATCGGGACGACGCAAAGATGATATTTCCCATTTCAATGAAGAAAAAAATTACAATTGTTCATAAATAAATAAGTCATCCTATTTTGGAGTATGGATCATTCATCCGAAAATACTACACTAAGCAAGATATTAACCGTTTAGAGAGAGTGCAAAAACATTGTTTGAAACTCTGTCCTTCTGATATAAAAAATCGTTCTTTGGCGGAGAAAAGAAAAGAGACCGATCTGATTGCATTGAGACCTAAAAGCAAGTCTTCCAAAAAGTTCTAAGGAGTCATTCAAAAGAAATTATATAAAGAGTAGATGCGAACAGATGTGACCAAACAATTCTTCAGTAACAGAATTATAGATGAATGGAGCCAACTTACTTCCAAAAGAATTCGTTTCTGCACCAAGAGAGCAATTTCTTTAAAGAAAGTTGAGGGCCCTTCCACTGGACAAGAGGGCCTAATTATCAGGCATGAAGTAAGTATCAAATAACTCCCCTAAATACTAGTCCGGCTCTAGACTCGTTGATTCCGAACGCCTCTAACTTATATCTCTCTTCTGGGTGACAACCTACCTTGTAGTCTACTCTAGTAGAACGGAAATACAAATTAATTATAAATACAGAAATATATAATTTACAAACTGTAAGCAATGTAAGCTGCAACAAACAACACAAACAAAATCACAAATTTGTTTCAGACATTATCTGAAAATCATTTTCTCAGCTTAACATATTTTGTAACATCGCCCTCTTGCGACGACCACGAATGAAAAATGGAACTACTGTATACAGTTTTTGCCATCTTTGTCATCACTCGTAGCAATTTTGAATGAATTCATCTCCATCGTAAAAAAAAAAAAAAAAAAAAAAAAAAAAATCCACTCGATGAGTTTCTTTATGATTGATAAGAATGCATTCGCTTTTTTTAATAAATCAAAATGTATTTCTTGATTAATGTATATATTGTCATCAGGCTTAACTGAATTAGCTGACCGTTGCTCGAGTGTATAATATGTTTTATTATTAAGAAGAAAATCAATCAATTCATTAAAAATAAATAAATACATGTAAGCAAAAGAGTAATGATATGTCTAGTTACCGTATGCTATCATATAATATTGTTAACCGCTTTAGGGCTATTGTTAGTGTAAGGCCTTATATACACTGTAAAAACGGCGTGGAGGATTAAACGCAAAGCTCCACGGAATGTTGTCCCGTCTTTGATGACACGTTTAAAATCTAAACGTGTTTAGGCCCGACCTAATTTGTTTAGGCTCCTGACGTGTTTAGCATTAGATGTGTTTAGGTATTTAACGTCATGAAGTAATAATAATAATAATAATAATAATAATAATAATAATAATTAAAAAAAAAAAAAAAAAAAAAAAAAAAAAAAAAAAAAAAAAAAAATAATAATAATAATAATTTAGATTTAGGGATGACTGTACTTCAAACAGTTGGCTGCCATATCCTGATTAGTTGATCAAATTGATTGATTGAATTATATAAATAAATGGACGCATGCCTATTATTTAATTCTAAACAGCTGATGGTTCAGCAGTAGCTATCATTCCATGGCTGTTGTAAGCGTCAGGCTTCGAATGGGCTGCCGCGTATAGGACTTTCCGGTGCTGCTAGTCCTAGACTATGGCCCACTTTTTGTGGCATCCCATACGTTAAGCAAAACTTCAATACAAACCAGTAAAGGGCGCTACCTATGCCCTTTTGTAAATTTAGAACAATCGGGTTTTCTACTAAAATAATACCCAAAGTTAAGATTAGTCTCTGTCTTTTACTTATGTATCATGGCGTACGCAAGCAAAAACGATATGTTCATAATACAGATTTGTTTACATTTAAAAACTAGGGAAGATGGGCGTAATTAAGCACCTTTTTCCCACCTCCCACACCCCCAATACCGGTAACTCAGTAGCCTAGTGTTCCCGAGTTTTTTTCCGTAAACATCCTTTTTGTGTCTTATTAGAGGAATCAGTTGTACGACATCTCAAAAAGACGTTTTCCTCCGGAACCTGATTTTAAAGCTTCACCTGGTTAAAAACTAAATGCGTGGGCAGTTCATGTCGTTCATTTTCTCACATTAAACTATAGCCTATATATTTATTTGCGGTGTGTTATTTTAAAATTTCATTCCGGGAGCATTATGGTAACATAGCTTGTGTTTATCATTACATAAAAACCAAAACCAAGTAGATGTGACATATTAGAATGTTCAAGAAGGCCTAATTTAACCCATTTCCATTTTGACTCTCTATGATTTTTAGTACCAGGTTTTATACCGGTATTATTGCATAGTGTATTTCCACTATTTTGCACACCAAGAGTGTAATTGCAATTATTATCGTATTTATTGTAATTATTGATAATTATGGTAAATGGTTCCCTCATTATCGTCATCATTATCACCATCGTAGTCGTCATCATTATCCTCGTCATCATCAACATCATCATCATCATCATCATCATCATCACCATCATCATCATCATCATTATATAACATAATACAAAATGACATTGTATGAGATAAATTTTAGATTTAATAACGTTCCTGTATTCAAATTCTTCAGCGGCAGATGAGGAAAGTAAACTAGTTCGATGGTTACGATAAATGCAATGTCCATGTTAGTATATTTGTCCTTAAATCATGCATGCTCTGTATCAGATATATAACCGCGTCAATTACAATAATCAAATTTGTTTTCGGTGTCAAATATGAAGGAATTTCTACGATAATGTATATTACTTGTCCTAAACACATACTTTCGATTTATAGCGTGAATTAATTGAGAAATCGATTCGAGAACTCTACGACATTTGCGGTGTTTATGACATTTTTGCTGTACTGAACCGGCTATTAATCGTTGTAAACCGCCTTTGTGATTATAATACGTATTAGAAAAGGTTACAATGAGATCACAAAGGCATTATAAAGGTATTAATAGTATAACATAGAATTATTTTGTAATAGAATGATGTTTTTGATATGCCGCCAAAGATTTAAATTAAATGGCAACTCATATCTTCGATTACTTTAGGCCTAAGCTCTTTGAAAACAGTCGTCATGGAGAGGTTTAAATGTGGTACTTTACTTACAAAGGGAGTGAGGCGAATTCATTTATGTAGTGAAATGAGGTAGCCTACATTTGTCATATTCATGCTACGCGGTTGGCCTATGCATACAAACACGCACGATAATGACTTAAGCTAACATGACCCAATTCAATTACTCGTCACCTTACACCCTCGCAGGCATTTTAATGTTGCGATATTGCAAACTCGTTATTATATTCCAATCTCAAGACTAAAGGAAATAATAACAAAGCATACCGATATCCAATCTGTCTTCATGAAATTACCATTTGATTAAGTTATATTGATTGTCACCAGCCCAAAGACACTGTTCATCACAAATGGATGACCGCTGCATATCCAGGTCAAATAATGAAGGTATAAAATAAACGTCAACCATTACATAATGCGTTTAACTTTAATGTTTTTAACAGGGGTGGCGTTAGGATTTGCCCGGGGGGGGGGTCGAGGTCCCCGGTAGAGGGGCCGATTCTCCCGACGAGGGGCCAGATTTCCCAGACGATAGCAAAGTGGGCGTGGTCGAGCTTCGATTAAAATATTTTGAAAGTGGTCCAGGGGGCGAAGACCCCACAAATTTTGACAATTTAGGGGTTTCAAAGGCTTATTTAATCGATTTTAGAGTCTACTAATATGTAGAAAATACATAGGCCTACAATTTTTTTTTTATCTAGGACAATTGTGATTTTTCTCTCCGAAGGGAGGGGGGGGGGGGGGGGGGAAACTCTCCCCGACGGGGCCCTGGCTTTTAAGCCTTTTATTTTGGAATAGGAAGTATGAGAAGTAATACAGATATTCGTATCTTCATCACTGACATGCAATGTAATTATAATTACATTTGCCGCCATATGGTCCACCGTATTTATTGGAATATGAAACCCTAGATTCAGAGTATGATGATCAATTCGCAAACAATATCATTGTGAACAGATGTTATCTCATGAAAGTGTTGATCAACTACTAATATTTTTATCTATTTATTTAATTATTTTCAAATACAAAGCGCCATTTTGCCAGGTCAGTGAGTCCTCATGCTTAATGTTGCTGCTGGAACGCAGGAACAGTCAACCCCACCATGCACCAATTTATAATCCTGGAGAGAAGCAATGCAGATAAATAGCGCTCGAATTGCGCTATCGTGCTGTAAAGTATGCTTTGCCCAAGGGCACAGCGAACGATTGAACTCCGAACTTAAGGATTCCACTGCGTTAAACCACTTCCATATTATTAAGTGAAGGTTTATTTGAATAAAAATCAAAATTAACATAAATGCGACATTAGTAGTATAATTTAATAAATAGGCCCCTACTGATCCTCATCGAATTGAAAACCACGTTGGTTATATAAGAACACTATTCCTGTATGAGCATAACTTTAATCGTAAAATAACAACGAGAAATAGACTACAGTCCAACTTGAAATTCAACGTAATGTAATAATAGATATATTCAACGCAATGTGGTAGCCAGCGTAACGTGGCAATCAACGTAACGCGTCGAATCGACGTAACATTATATTAATAATCAACGTGGCGTTGTAAATCAAGTATAGGCCTATAAGATACTTTATTAAGTCTTTTAATGTTAGAGAACTACTTGTATCGTTTACAAAAATTCGTCAACGTCAACAAGCAATGTGTAGGCCCTAAAGCCCAGATGGCAAATTATGTTGGGAAATGTCGGGTGCATCCTAAGATGCTAACCTCAAGTGAAGACAGGCGAAGAAAAATCACGCGACTGGTGGATGCAGGGTTGATACAAACCTGGTCGAAATAACGTAATGGTCGTAATCATATTTTCTGAGCACTTATTATCTTTGTTCTTAAATAAAACAAAATTATTAACTCGAAGACGATTCTTTTCATAATAATCCAGCAATCATTTTGTTCGTACTGTAGACCTAGGCCTATATCAAATTCATTCACGTGAGCGATAAGATTTCGCTAAGAAAACTAATAAGTCCTTACGTAGTCCTGCGTCATATCATATACTCTTTATATACAATACAGTACTTCATTTTGATATTCATTTTGTACAAAATCTCTATTAAAGAACATTTCAAAATTTCTCTATATTATTATTATTTGTTCCTATTTTAATTGACTTTAAAAAAATTATTGGTTTACAACTCAACTCTATCCTTTGTTTTACATTTTCACACTTAAAAAGTCATCCATGTTTGAAAGACGATCATTTATCTGCCTACTTTAATATTACAGACCCGTAGCGTGACTTATATGCGGGAGGTTCGTTTCAGTGGAAAGTGGACCCTTTGGCTTGTATGATCTCCGATACTCTGGAGAACATTGTAAATATATCTACGAATATCAAGTTTTCGTTTTTTAATGAGGACCTTCTCCAGTTTTTGGGCTGTTCGTCGTAACCCCCTTAACACCCCCCGCCACCCACGCTACGGGCCTGTATTATCTATTGTCATCCCAAGCTTGTTCAGTACAAACTCTTAATAGTAGGCCTAGTTAATCAATGCCATTTTCAACGTCATTTGTATTTTTTTCATCAGAATCCTTTAGAACATTGCTGTTTTTTGATTCATCGGAGGTTACTGGTGACGTCACTTGACACTGTTCGACCCAATCTATAGTCCTTTGTTTTCTGTTTTCTTTATTTGTTTCCGTCACCACACCATGAGATCGCAATTTACGCCGTAGGTCTTCCATGGCTTCGCGATTTCCAGCGTCCTCGTCTGTTGATCGATTTCGTTTGCTCGGCGTTATCCAATCATCCTCCACATACTTGAAGAAGTCTGTAATGGCACACCTTCGTGATGTCTTCAAATCTAAAGCTTTACGGTAGAACTTCAACAACCTCGGGGTGAACATTCTCCAGTCTTGTGGCAGAACGTGCGACCGTCTCTTCACCCATTTAGAAAAATCAGAAAAATATTGATCGGTTTGGTCAGCTTTCTCCCAAGGAAAGCTACCAGTCAGAGTACAAAAAACTAGCACTGCAAATGACCAGACATCCTGGCCCAACTCAACCGAATAACCCTCGTGTTTTACAGCCTTGCATATTTCTGGTGGTGTATAGGGAATACTATGAGCTGTCTTTCTGACGTGAGAACCCTTTTTTCTAGTCATTCCAAAATCAGTTAATTTCACCATTGTTAACGACTCATCAAACACAAGAACATTCTCTGGTTTGATATCACGATGCACCATGTTTTGCCCGTGAAGAAATGAAATAGCCGAAGCAATTTGTGGTAGACAAGATTTCGCCCTGCTTTCCAAAAGACCTTTATGAGGCGGTATGGCGTCAAAGAGATCTCCGACTGGCGCGTATTCCTGAGCAAAAACGTACGCTTCTGGAGTCTCGAAGGCAGCTTCAAAAGTACAAACTACGTGTGCATGACCACATAGAAAATAACTCATTCGAAACTCCCGCTGAAAGTCTTTAAAATTTGTTTTAGATTTTAAAATATATTTCAACGCTAACTTTGTACCGCTTTCTTTTTCTGTTACCAATTCAACTCGACCAAAGGTACCTTCACCAAGTACGCGCTCCGTTTCATAGGTACCCGTATCCAACTTGAACCGAACCGCGCTACTAGAAACGGACGGTAACTTCGCCGGCATGGTTGCGGCCGCATTCGTTTTACTCTCCGTCAACTTTTTGAACATGTTTGAAAATCAAAAGTATTCTCCAATTTAATCCACACGCAAATTGAAAACATACTTAGCTCTTCGATTGGATTTCCATGGTCTCTGCTGCATAATGGAGAGTGTGGGAATAACAACGGATTCGTGTTGTTGACTCAGTAATTATCTGGGTTGCTTCTTTTGCCTAATGCGTCAACGTCTCGCTTTTCGATTTCTGTGTCTTCTTACCACTTGTCGACGGGATATGTGTCGTACGCATGTCGTCTCTGACTCGAAATGGCTTGCGACAGCTGAGAAGAATGAAAAATATAAAGAGGATGAGTTTTCACGGGGACAGTCGATTAAATATCTCGAATGTCATAAAGGTTAGGAATGGAATGACAACGGATTTCATATCATACCGTTCATAAAACAAACATGGCAGCGATTCATTATATCTGCCACATTGCTTTCTCGTGGAGAAGCAATTGCTACAAAGGCGGTGGTCTAGTTTATGTAATATTTAGCAGGGTCGCCCGAGGCCACACATGTGGCCACACATCTATCAAGCTAAAAGTTTCTTCATTTTTTGTATCGATCCAAAATCAGTAAAGAATTATAAACCACAGAGAACAGGAGCGATACAAAAAGCAAGAAACCATGAAGTAAAAGTAAAGCTAATGGCACTTTATAATTATCAATAATTAATTAATTAATGGAATGGTTGATTGATATATTGATTGAATGGTTGATTGATTTATTGATTGACTGATTTGTTGATTGGTTTTTATTGACTGATTGATTGATTGAGGAGAGAAAACTATTACCGGTACCATTAAAGAAGCTCCATATACTCAATTTTAAGTTAGAAAATTAGTGTTTAAAAAAACATAAATAGCCTGCCGTGCAGTATAAAATCAATATCGTATCAGATAAAATCGGCATTAAAATTCTTCTGATTTTCAAATACTCATGAAAATATAATTTCTGCAATGTATAAAATAATGCAAATATTCACTTTTTAAATTTCTAAGGTCATGTGGCTACTATTCGTATCCAGATTATTGCATGTTAGATGTCCTGTTTGATTTATTTCACTATTAGATTAAACTCTGTGATATTGAAATTCAAAGCCAGAATATAACGAATATTGCTATTATGACATTTTATTGTTTATCATTTATTACACATTCGTACAATAAAATAACAAAAATATAATATAAAATAACTGAAGGATTACAAAAATTGAAGCACTCAAGGACAGAAGGCATCAAATTTAAACTATAAGTAAAGAAAATAGTTAAAAAAATAATAAAAATAAAATACTAATAATGATAGTAATTATAATCATAATGATAATAATAATGATAATGATACAAATATAATTATATTGACTAATAATTTTAAATTTTAATATAATAATAGGCCTACACTTGATAATATAGTAAACTACAATTAGACCTATCATTATTCATCCTCATTTTCACCGCCATCATCATCATCGTCGTCGTCGTCGTCATCATCATAACATCATCGTCAATATTATATTATTATTATTATTATTAATATTACAACGATGAGGACAACGAACATGAGGATGATATAGTTACAATTAACAAACCAAATACAAAGTAACATATATGTATTTACAAACAATACCTTTAATATCAAAATAAATATATTTATAAGAAATATCTTTAAACTTTAACCTTTGATCGTAAACGTATCTTGCCACGGCGCCCGAACAGTATACTGTATGACGTGATCTAGATACAAATACTGTATATACTTTCTTATCTGCGCGGCGTCTAATATTAGTTTTGTAACTACACTCTCTCAAGAGAGTTCATTTCAGACGAGATGTTCAACTTACCTATGACTTTTGACACTGCAACCGGCATTTCGAAACAGTTCACAGCATTATGAAATATAAACATAAATTAGCTCTGAAGTCAGAGGTGTTCGTAGGGTAGGTAGGGGTGGCGCCAGCGGGGCCGGGGCCCCAAGTCGAAAAAAAACCCAATTCGTCGGGGAGAAAAAAATGTATATGTATTTTCTACATATTAGTAGACTCAATAATCAATTCAATAAGCCTTTGAAACCCCTAAACTGTCATATTTTTCGGAAGCTGCTCCCCCTGGAACACTTTCGAGATATTTTGAGCGACGTTCGACCACGCCCACCTTATTTTAGCCGGGGACCTCCCCCGTCAGGGACTTCGGACCCCCTATCGGTCGAATCTTGGCGCCACCACTGACGTAATGACGTCACTAATAGTCATCTGCGCATGCGAAAACGTTAAGTTCTCCTCGTCATTAAGCCTGTTTTCCACTAGGCGAATTTATTTGCGCGAATCGAAGACGTCGGTTCGGTTCCTGACCTCTGATTGGTTGGGCACTTTTTTCGCTTCGCAAAAAGTAGAAACTGCTCGAACTACCGATTTCGCTGAAGCGAAAACTCCAATAGAAATGTGAATGTGTATGCGCATGAACAGACGTTTTCGACTCGCGCGAATAAATTCACAAGTGGAAAACAGGCTTTAAGGCCGTTTCCCAACAATCGAAAATTTTTATTCATACGCATGCGTAGTTGAGAATCTCGTGCTGAAAATTAAACTGTGCATGCGTATAAGCAAACAACTTCGATTCGCACGAATATGTTCGTATAGTGGAAAACGGCCTTTATAGACCTGTGTATAAAGCGAATGTCGATAACCTTGCGCAGTACAGGTGCGCACTACATTATTTTCCAGACCACTATCAAACAGTCTAATTACGCTGCAAGTCATTATGCTATTTTTAGATAATTCTCAAGAGACACATTTTCAGATAAAGATTGGATCTCAATCTTGATGAGGTATAGTTATTTTGCGGCGTCGCGAAGTATATGACATGTGTGTATGAATACAGGAACATAAACACTACTGGCCACTGTGATATCACGTTTCGATATATAATATTCCCTACCTATTCACGAAAAAAAAAATTAAAATATCATCTTGTTTACATAACTTCGTGGATGAATTTATCCATCATCATAAACCATTGATAGACTTCGGATTATCATTTTCCAGTTTTTTTCATCACATCAACAGAACATAGAGATCACGTATTACAGATGCTTATACTAGATTATATCATGGAGGTATAAAATAATAGATACAAATAAAATAAATAATGTTATACCTTCATGGTTATATATTTAGGCAATAGGAACGCATATATTTGTTTCGACAGCATTTCGTAATACACCTCCAAAATAATGGCAAATTCAAGTTATAGCTGGTACGCCAAGAACATTTTAAAGACCTATAATAGATTGACATGATAGCCTATGTAGGCCTAACCGTAGGTGGATATTTGCTACTTCAAATCCAGACAAATCGTCTGTTGTGGACAGACGAGAGTAGCTGGTACCGGTAAATTTACCTTGTATTGTACCTCAACGAAGGGACCCTTTAGGGGAGAAGTAAGTTACTGTAAGAGCAAGTCCACACTTCTACAAGTACGATGATCCTCACATCAGAGAGGCCTGTACTTATCGGAAGACAGATATATAAATACAATTAAAAGAATCCATCTTGTACGTCCGCAGAAGATGGTTTAAATCTATATTCCAAATCTCCCCCCAAGCGTACTACTACAGCACGCTTAATTTTTTAAAAGGATGATTGAGCGCAATATAAAGTGTTTCCATTTAACAATATTAGTTGCAATGGAAACATTTAGTTGCTGACGAAAAAACAATCTCAATTATCCGATGAAAAGTTCGAACACATTTTGGCTGATAAGGTTAGTAAAGCTCAGAAAGAAAAAAATGTAATCAATATCAAGGACTTAACTGAGAAAAGCTCTGCCAATCAATAACATTCCTAATGATTGTTAAGGTGAAGACATACGATTGCATATTATTAATCACTGTGTAAAATATGCTGTCACTCAGTGTATTTCAGTCAAATGACGTTGCTAATGACAGTTGTCAATGCTAAAGAGCGTATCCCTTGATGAATTAAATGAATAGCGGACGTTTTGAGAATTCGACGTCGAAAGAGAATGTATAATAATAACAACACTTATGTTCTCGAGGTTTTTTGTTATTTCCATGACAAAAAAATAAAAGCATAAATCTTCTGTTGATATACACTTATTAATGTTAGGCCTACTTTATTTGGATTGATATTGATGTCTTTAGACTGGGTAGTATATAGTCTTATTTTTCTAAAGTGTGTATACTGCAGGTCCCTATTCAATGTTCTCGCCACATGCATCAACTAACTATAAAACCAAATGATTACACTATCATTACAGTACCTTAATTACATAAACACGTTGTCAATGTACTTTTGTATCCCCTACCCATTGAACAGGTCGACCATCATCTTTTATAACTATGGCGTTATCAAAGAGGGATGGCTATGGGGAAGCTGGTATAAGGGGGTGGGGAGCTAGCGCATAAAGTCAGGGGAGCTAGCTGAACCGGCCCCTTTTTACAAGGTAAAAAATATAAAAAAAAGGAAGAAAAACAAATGCCCCGGCCCCCTAGGGGTAGTGTTATCTCGGTCGGCCCCACTTTTATCCCCGCCCTTTTTGGACAACAGTCTGGATCCGTCCCTGCAGACTGACATGAAGAATGAATGGATGAATTGAAGAATTAATGAACGAAAGCAAGATTGACTGAACTAGCAACTTAACAATCTTGCTGACTGAATGAATGATAACGAAAGAATGAACGAACGAACGAATGAATGAGCAATTGAATGAATCAATGAATTAATCAATTATGCATTTATTGGCAGAGTCGTCAAGATCGAATCATCCATCTTTGAGTTGACTCATATACCGTCTACTGACCATTTCCCGAGAAATGCAAAGGCTATCAGAGCTGACGAATTTCATCCTGCCTCCAGTATTTTATTTGGTTTTTGAGCAGTGGTCAGCGATATTGACCCTAATGCAAATTAAAGCCAGATTTAGCAATGGCTATTATCCAGAAGCAGAACTCTCAATAGCTGTATAGTGTGATACATCCTTATGAAATGCGAGTAAATTATAAAATTAGCAGGTTTGTTCTTGTATTCTTATGTTTTGGTAATAACTCTGATTGTCACACGATAAGTTCTTACGTAAGGTACGTTTTATTATAATGTTTAACTGTCTATAGGCTGTTATGTATTTTTCAAAAGAGGGAAGTAATTATGTAGGTTCATCAAATATTCGCAAATCAGCAAATGAAATACTAGATGAAAGAGTGTAGTATAAAATGTATGAATTAGTGTTTTGGATGACTGACATTAATTGATAACCATTACCATAAATGGATCTAGTGTTAAAGCTGTAAATGAAACCACTCATCTTGGTCATACGCTTTCAGAAAATATTTATGATTTTAATGGTACCAAATGTATTCACGACTTTAATCGCTAATGTATTATGTTTATTGTAAACTTTCGGTATGTTAGTTCGGAAATTAAAAATCTACTTTTTCAAAATTATTGTACTAGCTTGTATGGTTGCCAAATTCTCCCCTTAGGCTATTTGATGCTAAAATCGAGAGTATTTATACTGCATGGAGGGTTGCAATTCGGCGTGTCTGGAGATTACCTAGACGTACTCATTGTGCACTTTTAGCACATATTGCTGACTGTGATATCAAATTGATGTTAGCCAAACGTTGCATAATTGTATTGGCAAGGCTCTCAAATGTACCAATTCAAAAGTACAAACTGTAGGCCTAACTAAAATGGGTCTGTTTGGGCCATATTCTCTAATTGGAGTAAATTACAGAATATTGCTTTCCCGATATAATATGAGTATGGATATTGTAAATGAATGGAATAATTTGATCATTCATAATAATGATATTGTTAGAAGCGCAGAACAAATTAAAGACCCTGTACACATTATTTGATGACGCGTTTACAGATCACCTTAACAGGAGGCAATGCCGAGCATTATTGATTACTTATGTACTAATTAATTTCTTGTTTTTTAGATTTTGAGTGATGTCTGTACTTGGTTTTTTGATGTTTTTAAAAATGTATTTTTGATTGTATTTCTAAGTCCGAAGACTTGTTTCCAGTGGGTCCATTTGGTCAAGGTGGTGAATTCGGCAGTACACGGGTGACAATCCCCTACTCTTTTCCGAAAAGTGTAGGCCTACTGCGTTCTTTAATGTGCACATGGGCCATATTGCACACGGGACCAAGGACATACACGTCTCATTCGAAAGACGGTGCGCTATCGTAACTTGTATTTCAGCCCTCCAGCTGAAACAAAAAGCAGGGCAGCGATAGGAATTGAACCGGGGTCCTAAAGATCTCCACGGTTCAGCTCACACTCAGTGGCTACCACCAGTTTAGCAGACCGAGTAACCGCTCCTCATTCACTCATTAATTGCTTCATTCGTTCATTCATCCATCCATTCAGCCAACCAACCAACCAATCAATCATTTACACTACCATTCAAATTGATTGATTGATTGATTGATGGATAGATGGATGGATGGGTATAAAAATTGATGATTGATTGAATTACTCATGACATGCCTATGTCATTATGTAAGGCTACATTCGTGTATACAACACATTCTATAGCCTACAGCACATTAATATGTGAACGATTTAAGGTCGGATGGGGAGCTTATAAAATAATCAATTATTTTGGAAGCAGATGGTGCAATACAACGAGCGTAAATAGAACAAGGAGTACGCGATACGCCTACGTGCATCACGTTTCAACCATTCCTCCACATACACGGACTCTTTATTAAACTAGATATAAGAAGATAGGCTTAGGAGAGATATTAGAAACAACAGCTTCGACCAAAACCAAAGTTCCATGATCTACATTAATGCTTCTCTCTACCCACGCGACAACTGGGTACCTGGAAGGATATGCAAGTTAATTGTTTGTCTGTACACGGATCCCCGTTAGACTGGAACACTTCCCAGAGAGTTGAAAAATTTTACATTTTACATGGTGGATGATTATGAAACTAATGAACTGAAGGAGTTTTGAAGGCTTTTTGCACTATGAATAATGCATTAAAGTAAAATAAAAGAATTGAAAATACTAGACCATACAATTATTATGCATTAAAATAAATAACAGAATCTAAGAAAAACAGAAATTCGTCTACAATGTGGGTGGAAAGATAATTATTAGTTGTATAGTAATAAACGAGATCTAAACTTTTCTTTAAGGTGCTTGTCCTGCAAGCGATTTTTTTTACCGACGTGACTTCTGCAGGAACTCCGCTTCGAGTCTTGCACTAATAGTATATAAAACGTCTGGTGTATCTTTACTTTGTTTCAGCTATACCATCATTCCAATTGTCCAAGGTTCACAAACGTGAATTTAATGACCATAAATCATCAAAATATCAAAAACTTGCCGAACTTAAATGAGATAAAAAAATCACCATCTATGACGTCATATGCATTAAACGCATTAGTCATACGTCATCACACTACGGAATTGTACTATATTAAGAAGACAATTGTAAGATGCCTATTTTGAAAAATACATTAACGTGAGTCAAGGGAAGCAATTTGAAGAAATAATTAATTATGCCTGCATCTGCACGTGTTCTTGAAGCTCTCATATGTTAAGCCCTGTTCAGACCATCACATTTTACGGTATTTGACAAAAAAAGCATGTGACATGCCTAAATATGGTCATGATGACATCACATGACATCACATCATGACCATATATAGGCACATCATGACTATATATGGGCATACAACAGTTTTGTGTCAAAGAAAATTATGATAGTCTGGACAGAGCTTTATACTAACTTTAAAGCGTCTTGCGTTTTCATTTTACTTAATCTCTCGCATTTTGGACTGCGATAATGTAAAGCGGTTTGAGATGTAAAGAGGTAAAAAGATCTATATTATCAAAACATAATTATGTTCGTGTATCCCAGCCATATTTCGACATTAATAATATCCAGACCGCAAAATTCAACCCAATGAAATGAATTTGCACGTCAGAAGGAAGACTGCTACTAGAACAATTTACTATACAACACACATATAAATAAATAATATTATATGAAAAGGCAAAATACTGAAAAAAAAACAATGAACGGGAAACAATGGCTAGAGATACAGATTTGAGAAGCAGCAGCTAAAAAGTAAACGCAAGTATTAACAGCCAGAAATAGAACCAGAGCTTTGGGACAACACTAGTCCTTCCTTAGTGACGAGTGTAATATATATATATAAATTATATATACAAAATATATATATATATACATATACTCCTGTCTCTTATACACATCTAGATGTGTATAAGAGACAGCTCTTAAATGCATGATAAATAAATAAACATACTTTTCTAATTATATTACTGTTTTTTGATGACATAATTTGATAGAATTTTTCATTTGTTGGAAAATTAATATAATATGATGGGAGATATGTTTTTCTTAAATCAGAATATAACTTGCAAAACAAAAGAAAATGAATCTCATCTTCGATACTACCATCTTGGCAAATACAAAGTCTATTTTTATAATTAACATTGTTTTTACGCATATATATATATGTATGGAGTGAAACGTTAGATAAATAGGTGTACCTTAACTAAAGGAATACTTTTTAAGAATACAAATGTAACGTAGAATGAATAAGAGTAATTTAGTAGGAATAAATATAATTGGGAATACATTATGTGCGAGAAAATATGCAATTAACTGTAAATTATAAGCCTAATGGGTAACAAATAATGAAAAAAAAAATTACAGCATGGTTAAGGAGATATGAGAATGCAATGAAAAGGTTTATTTCAAATCTAGGTTGAATTTGTTATATTCTTGGTAACGGACATACATATGCTGTCAATATTCCAGACAGGCGTAGCGGCGTAGGCCTATTACTATGATACGACCGACAATGACCATCATCGAGAGAAAGCAAATATACCTGGAACCTGTCTATCACAGTAATGAGAATTCGCGTTTTAAAGCACCATGGGAATATTATAGTTCATTATATGGCCGCCATTATTACAAAATATAATCTTTATATAATTAAACTTTATTATTATTTTCATTATTATTACTAGTATTTTTTATCAAGGAAAAAGTTATTTATCAATTGCTTGAAAAATTTACGCGAGCTCTTTCTGGCAAGTGTTGGGTATACTGCACACAGTATGCAATCAAATTAATAGTAATAATAGTAATAATAATAATAATAATACTAATAATAATAATAATAATAATAATAATAATAATAATAATAATAATAATACTAATAATAATAATATTAATAATAATAATAATATTAGTAGTAATAATAATAATAATAATAATAATAATAATAATAATAATAATAACAACAACAACAACCTAGGGCATTTTACTGTTACAGTATATAATTCTAATTGTTTATATATACAAAAAACACTCTTAACACACATTTATACTGATGACTGCACAAGTTTAACTGAATAGTTTCTCATGACCAAAACAATAAAACAAAATATGATGGTGCTGATAATAATAATAATAATAATAATAATAATAATAATAATAATAATAACAACAACCTATGGTTAATTCTAATTATTTATATATACAGAAAACACTCTTAACACACATTAATACTGATGACTACACAAGTTTAACTGAATAGTTTCTCATGATCAAAACAATTAAACAAAATATGATGGTGCTGATAATAATAATAATAATAATATTATTATTATTATCAATAATAATAATAATAATAATAATAATAATAATAATAGTAATAGTAATAATAATAATAATAATAATAATAATAATAATCATAATAATCATAATAACAATAATAAGTGACATTTATAAAGCAAGCAAGCCGACATGAGAGCGCATAAATATGATACTACCGTACACTAATATAAACACTCACAAAATGGGGCTAAGGTGAGGAGTTTTTGGAGATGTATTATTTTAGTACTTTGTTCACTGATACTATCCTTGCTGCTTTTGTAGTGTAGATCTGTCTTCTGAAATTTCTTAAATATCCATTTAAAACAAATAAGGCTAATATTAAGTCAGATAATGGGATAATGCAAATTGATCGTGCTACTCAATAATATTTCACTTTAAAATAGTACCGTGGACATGTACTTAGGCGATGTAGACGCAGAAGCTGTGACGTGACTCTAATCCATCGCCAACCTTTATATCTCGGTTTCTGTGCTGGAGAATAACAATGTAATTTACCGTGAAGGTTATGATGTTATTGTTAGTGCGTGTACCGGTAATGTATCAAAATGCAGAGGAAATAATATATCAAGAATGTTATGTAAAAGCATTTCATTTCATTTCAAATATATGTATATATA
>NW_022731366.1:210375-220586 GCF_011630105.1 Anneissia japonica | reverse complement strand
ATCACATTAATTTTATTATTATTTATTATTATTATAATTATTGTATAAACAAGCGAAGCAATTAAAACGTTCAAAGTTCCTATAAAATTTAAGATTTTAAACTGTCAAAAATTACATTTAAAAAGAAGTAAATTCTAAATTGCACAAATAGGCAGGACATCATAATGTATAAAGCAAATATTCAATTAAATATTTAAAAAAATGCATAGCAACTTAAATAGACAGAATATTTTTATACTATTATTATCATAATTTGTCTATGAAAACATCACAATATATACAGACAAAGCCATATGCTCCGCAGCAAAATTGATGGGGATGCTTCGATTTCTGTGTTTTCTTTCACTTTCTCGATCGTGAACAGCCTAAATGAGTCGATCTAAAATAAGACGCGGAGGGGACGAAAAACATGTTCCTTATTTATTTTGTCTAAGTTGAGTCTTATCAGACTAATTCGATTCGGCTCATTTTACTTCTGACGTGACGTGCGCGCGACATTAACCATAAATTCCATTTGCTATTTGATTGTTACTTGGATTACATATTTCATCTGAAACGTTTCCTCTCCAACCCGGTTAGTTAATTGTTGCCCGATATGGAATATATTTCTATTATTTATGTCTACTACTCCCTACGGAGTTAAAAAGCTAAACATCTGTGTGTGCATGATACTCTCTAAGGAGTTAACGCGAAATTAAACATTGTGTCTGTAAAACGAGCATAAATACATACTGTACAGCCTATAGGACACTATCATATAGCATCGTGAATAATACGAAGATTTAGGTAAATGAATTAATCTATTCTTATAGGTCTAATTATAACGATGATAATAGTAAAATAAATTATGATAATAATGACAAAAGTAAAATAATATTAATAATATAAAAATATTAATATTAATATTTTCTCAATAATTACACAATTTCTACAAAACTACGGAATAATTTCATATTATCTTCTCTCATGTAACGTTTTTTTCTCCTCATTCTTTTCCTCTTTTGTTTTCTTTTCTTTGTAATCTGTTTGGACTCAGTCCCCTCCCTTGTCATTTATTTTAAGAATGTTACGCTAGCGAGTTTTCTACATGCGTTATTTTTATCAATTGTTGTAATATTTTTTTTAAATATTTTTTTTTGAATAAATGTGATTTAATAATAATAAGTCGATATAACTGTTTTTAAAAATATACTTATGTTTTATGTAGAGGAAGAGTTTAAACTTCTCCTGCAATAACAATTAAAAAGGCGTAACCAACAAAAACATACATAATATACAATGTACAATAATTATGCTGAAAGTAATGAGAATAAGAAGAGAAAAGAGTATTATTTAAAAATTGGACGTCATTTTTTTAATCGTGCCTGTAGCCGTCCATCTACATAGGCCTAGGCCTATTCGAAGTAACCGGATCAAATATAATGAAAATATATAAGGGGCGGGTGTGGAATATGCAGAAGGGAATAAAAAGACCGTTATGCTTCGTGTTTAGGCCTATGAGGCGTATAAGACGAGCTGTCTGATGTTAAACGCGTTTATCGAGCGTCAGAATACCATCTTTACACGTTCATTGAGCGTTTTAAAATTCTTTGGGTGCGACTAATTTCTTGGCGATAGAACCACTTTAACAATGACGTATTCAAGGTTGTTATATAAATATTAATTCCGCTAATAGTAATTTTTATATCACGTTTACACATAAGAATCACTTAACACCTTGATTGGTACATAGCCGCCTGAGCTTCAGTAGTCGGAAAAATATCAAACGAAGGCCGAGTACGGTGAGTTATGTTTTAATCATGTGTACCGTTTGTTAACCAAATCACAATTTCAATAGGGCTAGCTGTCGCCAAGTGGTCGCATATCATTTACAACGTTTATTTATATTAAAGCTGGCGGTAATGATAGAAATATAATTGTAAGGGAAACGATTATCATGCTGTTGTCATCTTTATCCTCATGTGATAATTTTTTTTACTAAGCTTAAAATGCCATGTCCTAAATGTGATATAAAATATTTGAATAATTTGAGATTTTTTTTTGGTTTAATCTTTGTATTGTCATCTTTTCAATTGTTATTATTAATCTCATTGAAATGAATACCTAATATAAATAATTATAAACGATTATCATGCTGAAAACAAAAACAAAAACAAAAGGTACAAACATTATTATATCTTGTTCAGTTATAACGCAGTGATAGTCAATGAGTGATATGTAGAAAGCATTTATTTATATAATTTTTCTATAAAATTTTATTTCATGCTTTTATTATATTCAACTATTTTATAGAAATGAGTGCGTTATTATCCAAAGATACGCTTTAACAAAAAGAATGTAAGCTTTAAAAAAAGTGTGTAAGATCATAAAAATGAAAACCCAGAAAAATGGAGAAATATCAAACTGTCTTGATTGTATGAAAATGAATAAAGGTGGTGGTGGTTACCCCACAAAAGGGAAAAAAATATCATGCTGTTGTCATCATTATCAATGTGATTGATTTGTCTCCCTAGGCTTAAATACCATGTCTTAATTGTGATACAATATATTTGAATAATTTGAGATCTTTTTGTTAAATCTTTGTATTGTCATCTTTTCATTTGTTATTAAAATTCTCTTTGAAAGCAAAATTATAAATATTTAAAATTGTATTATGACCACGTCTTCAATCCGGCTGAAATCTTTCCTCCGGCATCTCCTAATCCTACGACCAGCCAATAGAACATTTCATTCCATTTTTCATTTATTCGTCTCGATATTAAGGTACAAAAGCACGTAGATCAATGTATTATTTATCTGTCATTGAGATTTATTGTGTTTTCCATAATTATTTTCCATATCTTTAAGCTATTGCCTGGTTTTATATTTGTATGTGACTGTAATATTAGGAAAGTATACGGTAGTAGCTAGTGAATGCTTGTGTTAAGATTTTTTTCACGGTACCAGGTTTATTGTTAACTTTCTGCCCGAACGATTTGTTTCAAAATAAACTTCGAGGCAATACCAACATGTACTACATACGTGAGTGTAATCAACAAATTGTCACTTATACGGCCAGTATGTATACTTATACTTACCGTACCTTACCTTAATATCAAATTAATAGCCTATTTAGTGTATATGCATATATCCATTATCGAACCACTATTTAAGGTAAAGAATTCATATTATAAATAAACATTTTTATAATAAGACGGCATTTAAATGACAACAAAAAGATAAAAAAGAAAAATGGTATGAACACAGATAGAATGCCTACAGACACGACTATTAGTTCCAAGAAAAAAAGTAGTACAGTACTATACTGCAGGAGCAATTGGTTGATATCTAGCGGCATTAATGTGAATTAAGTCCGTATTAATGGCTTACGATTAGCTGGAATAAATCAACCTCATTTTCAGGCGTTGCCTGAGGTTACCGCCAGTCAGAGTAATATGAACAGCACCGCATGCGGATTGATTTCTAATTTCCCTCTAAGGGACTACCAACAATGGACCGAGTCATTCTTATTTTCTAAATAATTGTACAAGAACGTTTGAGTATTTTTCTAAAATTGCAACCGTTTCTTACAGTGAATTAAAGCAATAACAAGATTGAAGAGAGGCACCACACAAAAAATAAATTAGGATGGATTTTTCATGTTTGATTTTGCGATAGGCCTGCGAAGAAATATAGTAGGCACTGAAAACATTAGCCTATCCAACACTGTTAGGCTGAGCCTAGCCTTACCTCCATTTAGGTTCTGTTAAAAAAAATGATACTAAAATGGAATTATTCATTACATTAAGATGATTACTATTGAAACCTGTAAAATAGGCAGACCTATTTTATTTTTGTTTTGTTGCATCTGCTAGTTTATGTAAGCCTGAGACAAATGCTTCAGTGTATACTACATATTCTCCTCTCAATCTCGTTTGCTTTGTATTTGTTTTGATATGGACATTGTCTGAAATAAAGAGAAATTGAATTGAAATATCACACATAAAAACGGCCGACATGATATTTTCCGTTGCTAGTATTGACACTTGTGAAATATAATATTTCATAGGAATTATTTCAAATCTGTTAAAAAAAATGATTCTGACCGAGATTTTGACAATTAAACAAACAACATATCTCAGGCCTACTCGGTCGATCGCAGTGTGCAAGATGCGAAGTACAAAAACCAATTTCATTAGAGAGGGCGCACTTTATTGACTGTATAAAGTATACATAAAATCGAGAGCATTCTAGCGGATGCATTCTACAACCTTGGAATTTGCCTAGTAACGAAGAATTTGTCTAGAAAATGGTAATCTCCTATGAGAAATAGTCTGTATTTCTCATTTTTTAAATATTTGTTTGCGTAAAACTAAAATTTATGACAATATATTTCCATTGTTTATAATAAATAGAGTAATGCATATGCATTTTTTTTCTCAAAAGAATTCTTTTTTAGTGAAATTTTGCCGGGAATGGGGCTTTAAAATCTAAATATTATCAACTTCCTTATCCTATATGTGAAATGGATCTATGTGAAATACAATTAAGTGGACGTGCCAAAACTCTAATATATGCAAACGAAATGTATATATCTTTCTCAAGGCTTTCAATTAGTCATACACTATATTAATTCATCGACCAAATCGATCTCTGGAATGAGCTACATAATTTTAACACTTAATTAAAATCACATTTGAAAATTAAGAGTTGATGATACATATACTTAGCTAGCTACAATAATACATTTGACTTTCCGTTTAGCTGTCTCTTATACACATCTAGATGTGTATAAGAGACAGCTACAAAACTACGGAATAATTTCATATTATCTTCTCTCATGTAACGTTTTTTTCTCCTCATTCTTTTCCTCTTTTGTTTTCTTTTCTTTGTAATCTGTTTGGACTCAGTCCCCTCCCTTGTCATTTATTTTAAGAATGTTACGCTAGCGAGTTTTCTACATGTGTTATTTTTATCAATTGTTGTAATATTTTTTTTAAATATTTTTTTTTAAATAAATGTGATTTAATAATAATAAGTCGATATAACTGTTTTTAAAAATATACTTATGTTTTATGTAGAGGAAGAGTTTAAACTTCTCCTGCAATAACAATTAAAAAGGCGTAACCAACAAAAACATACATAATATACAATGTACAATAATTATGCTGAAAGTAATGAGAAGAAGAAGAGAAAAGAGTGTTATTTAAAAATTGGACGTCATTTTTTTAATCGTGCCTGTAGCCGTCCATCTACATAGGCCTAGGCCTATTCGAAGTAACCGGATCAAATATAATGAAAATATATAAGGGGCGGGTGTGGAATATGCAGAAGGGAATAAAAAGACCGTTATGCTTCGTGTTTAGGCCTATGAGGCGTATAAGCCGAGCTGTCTGATGTTAAACGCGTTTATCGAGCGTCAGAATACCATCTTTACACGTTCATTGAGCGTTTTAAAATTCTTTGGGTGCGACTAATTTCTTGGCGATAGAACCACTTTAACAATGACGTATTCAAGGTTGTTATATAAATATTAATTCCGCTAATAGTAATTTTTATATCACCTTCACACATAAGAATCACTTAACACCTTGATTGGTACATAGCCGCCTGAGCTTCAGTAGTCGGAAAAATATCAAACGAAGGCCGAGTACGGTGAGTTATGTTTTAATCATGTGTACCGTTTGTTAACCAAATCACAATTTCAATAGGGCTAGCTGTCGCCAAGTGGTCGCATATCATTTACAACGTTTATTTATATTAAAGCTGGCGGTAATGATAGAAATATAATTGTGAGGGAAACGATTATCATGCTGTTGTCATCTTTATCCTCATGTGATAATTTTTTTTTACTAAGCTTAAAATGCCATGTCCTAAATGTGATATAAAATATTTGAATAATTTCAGATTTTTTTTGGGGTTTAATCTTTGTATTGTCATCTTTTCAATTGTTATTAATAATCTCATTGAAAGGCTAAAGTATAACTATTTTCTATACACAGACAATTGTATATCCACTTTACTTTTTTTGAGATTTTAACTTCCAACAAACACTTATTATGATAACGGTTACATAGGCTTAATATTAAGCAAGAAAAAAACAACGATTAAATACCTTAAATGCTTCTATTTGCTGTATCTTGAATCGCAAACAGGACTAAGAAATGATGTAGGCCTTTACATTAGACAAGTTGTGATCACCAAGTTCTACTGAAAAACAGACAACAAATGGCACACTGTGACAAAAGCTAGATTTAATATCGCTTATGATAAATCATAATGGTATCGTCGGCCATTGATCGGTGCTGTATGTCATCTTTTTATAGAAACAAAATACCAACGAAGACCTGTAGGTCTAACTCATCAGAGTAAAAATTGTATCGTTCCTAATTGCTTTGTCGGAGAAGCTTCTCAGTCTGCCTTATAGAAGATGGTCGAACCGACCGCGGTATCTGACGGAATAACCAAACTCTGTAAGAAGCTAATCTCCTGCGCCGAGGAGTCATGTACACATGCGCATTTCAATTAATTTTCTGATGTCAACGCTGACATTTTGGTTTCAACTGCGCATTTGAGTTTCGACTGCGTTCACGTGGTCAAGGTCGAGTTCACTCCAATTTACCAGTGTAATTATTAATGCCAGTTTTTAAACGTTGGCGTTTAATATTAGTACAACATGCCGCCACCTGATCATTTTAAACGTTTTCTCACGTTGATGAGCTGAACTGTATTTCATTAGACGTGACATGTTATATCAACCATTAGAAATAATATCAGACAGTTTGAAATTCAGTTTGACGTAATTCTACAACACAATGGCATAATAATATTTAATGTCGAATTTCTTCTGTCCCGATTATGCTTTACAAACACATCTGTATAATTGAAATCTTATTCCAATGGCCGTTTATTTTTAAGGTGAGGATCTCGATTGGAGCCTGGATTACATTTTACTTCTGATGACGTCAGCAAACCAGAGATATAAAATGGGAATTACTGTATGAGAATTAAGAACCACAGAATGATTTTGCAGCACAGCGGTGGTCATTCAAAAGGCCTTGTTGTAGAATTCCTCCTGGGGTCCAAATGTAGTACAATATGTTAGAAACAATTAAGATAATTACGAATCATTCTTTAAGTTCTAGGAGAAGCAAAGACCACCAGATCCGGCCAAGCATACTCATGACATAATTTCTTTAAAAAGCTGAACAATTTTAATATATATTGACTAAAAATCTACACATTTTTTTTGAATCAGTTTATTTAGGAGTAATATAATTACTTCAGGGTAGACCTATTACTTTGTTAAGCAGTTGAAGACACTATTTAGTGACAGAATTTCAGAGCACAGCAACAGATTTAAAGATGATATTTTACAGGTTGATTTGTTGCAATTTTAAACAAATTGAAGCAATATCGTGAAAGACAAAAACTACCCACCAGGCCCGTGTGCCTACAAAGTCCCTGTGACCAGGCCTACAGTCTGTTTGATTTTATAATGCAGAACGGACACAGACTGTATTCTTAATTCATTTATATCAGTTGCCAACACCAGGCTAAGATGAAATATATGATAAACGTTAAATGTTGTCCATGATTACAAACAGTATCTTTATGCTTTAATTAAAATACAGTAATCTAGCTTTATAACGATTTATTGATAATTGTACTTAATTAAATTATGTATCGGGAAAATATATACCGGTATATATACTGTCTCTTATACACATCTAGATGTGTATAAGAGACAGATATTACGCAAAGCAAAGCTTTTACGTAGGCCTACGCAAAACCTTCGAAATAACCTTCGAGTTGGTTGACTAAAAGTTTTGCTCTATATAAAGAAAGCTTGTTTAATTATTAAAAATGGTACAAAGAAACTTCGAAATCGGAGGTTTGATTGAACGTTTGAAAACTCTGATTTTGGAGTTTTCGCGTATGCCTATAGTATAGGCATACACAAAACCTCAAAATTCGGAGGTTTTTGGCGGCGGGCGCAGATATATTCGGATATGTGCCGTTTAAACCGTTGACTTGATCTGTAACGAAGAATACCGTACACTGCCTAGTTACACCATAGTATGGTTCATTGAAATTTCGTGCTCATGTTGAGTATTCTTTTATTTTGTCATTATGCAAACTATGTCGCTTACAAATGGAAAAACAGCCAAGAAAGACAGCGATTATTTATGGACAAAATGAGGCCGGGATAAGCATGTCGACTAACCTTTTCAGTCGACATACATTCAGCTATTAGGAACAGCAAGCGTCCATTCTTAAGATTAAATCGATAGTTTAGCGGTATTGTATCGGAACAACCGCCCCACGGCCCTCATTCTGTGTTTGGCTTTCATTTCGGTGGTACCATACATCTTCGAGACCTTATTAAAATTACTATTTTCACTTGAAATCTCCCTTTTAGCAAGCACCCTTTTTATACCACACCGCTACGACCTGCCGCCGGAAGCTCTGGGATAGGCCTAAGGGCAAATTTATTGATCTATTAAGCCACTGTTTTATCCTGAATCTCCTCATTTAGCTGTAATATGTTGTAAGCTCTGTTGTCACGGTCAACATCCACAGGCATGTCTCACTGATTGTTTACAAAGTCATCATTGCTGAGCTGTTTGAACAGGGGAATAGCAATTAGGCATGTTAAAAAAAACCCCGCTGAAATCTAATAGAACCAATGTCACGTCTGCCAATGATTGCAACGTAATTCATGATCATTTGATTGTAACATAGTTGTAGATAGACTAATGAACTGAACAATCAACTTGATGAATTTCTGTTGATTTTAAATGCATTAAGAAGATCTACATGTCATTAATTGAGAGAGATATATATGGAACATGTTCACCATCGCTATGAAATCGACCGGTGAAAAATGAAGTAATCTTTTTATAATTACGTCATCAACCAAGAACATGAGTACTATTGTGAACGATCAATTAAGCGGCTTTCTAGAAAAAGCGTTGCGCCCGGGGTTGCACCAAACGTGATTTTTAATGTCTTAAGTCAAATCCATTAAGCGCCACTTTATAATGTGGGCAAATAATATCGAATATTCCCCACAATGCCATTATATTTTGTACTACTAAGACATTTTTATACAGTACAACATATTTTTCTCACCGACTGAACAATATTAAAGTAACAATAATTCAGATAGACATACGTAGCAGTTTTTCAAGTGAAGTTAGGGCAATGATGGGAAACTCTATGACTTAATTGTAATAAGCACCGCCTTCAAAAAGCTCACACTTTATTCACAATAAATAATGCCAACGGAAAGGAAACAAATGTGAGATACTGTACAGTGCATGCTTTTATAGGTAAGATTGGCACGTTTTTAACTTCATCCGTATCCGGACGGTTTGGGTCCTCAGTTGCCGTGATAACTTGGTGATAGAAATAGGCCATTATTATTATTATTATTATTATTATTATTATTATTATTATTATTATTATTATTATTATGCTATACAACAGCATTCATATGTATCGCCTATCTTGTTTTAATGTTCTTACGAATTGTTATACTGCTATCGGATGTGTCCCTATCAAAGAAATCAATACGGTTCAACATGGATCACTTCCTATCAGTTAGTCGGACACCCACCATCTCCTTCTATTCCATTTCGCGTCTACAACAACAAACCTCCCAAATAAAATAGTTTGCAGTGTGTATGTCATATCATATTTAAATGCGTAACTTAGACAGAACGGGATGAAATTCTAGAATATTCAATCTCTCTCCCGTCTTAAAAGCTCCAACTGAGGTTATGAGTACAGAAGAGTTGGTTACTCAATAATTTCAGGCTAGGCTTACGGGTTGAATATTGAATCCCGAGTGCAATATGGTAAGTATATTTGTAATTATGAAAAGTACATCGCAATTATCTCGTACGCCAGCAAAATCTTTTAGACCGTTTTCAAACTTCGTAGACCTAGCAATTATAATTTACAGTTATGTGAAAGTTGGCATTACAAAATTACTAGTCCTATGTTAATATCAAAGCACGGTAAAAGCATAGTAACAGCAAAGAAATTTGAAGGAAGGGGATAATAAAGCGAAGATGCTATTACATGTGCCGTCTTTTAGAAAGGCCCGTGTGCATTAATTTAGTCACTGGCGTGCATTAATGCTCGTGTGAACGAGAACCTATGCGTTTTCCATGCAGACCGTACCTATATGCACAATCAGGGCTATATTTACGAGAGGTTCGGTC
>NW_022731366.1:202828-208147 GCF_011630105.1 Anneissia japonica | reverse complement strand
AAGGTTGCAGTGACAACTGAAACGTGTTGTATTTTCAAGGATTTGTGTCCATTTTATCCTGTTTAAGGCAGGATGTATTGTTTTAGTCCATGGTTTTAGTATTTGTAATGACGTGTGCTTCTAAATCTCTCTTTAGAAATTTTACTAGACTGGCTAAATTCGAAACCGATTAATGAACCTTTCCGCTAAGCCCCGCACCTTGGATACTGTTGCTAAGGTAAAACAAAAAGATAGCGTAAACGTACGTAAACGCGTGCGTTTATGGTACACAAGTCTACCTGTGATACCCCGGAAAGGCCCATTGCAAGCAATTCTATTCACACTTTCTGCAAGTGCGGGAACAGCAGTAGTTCTCTTTTTTTTTCCTTTTTTTTTTTTTGTGATTTTCTCGCATAACAATTACCAAACACGGATAAACAACAATTATATCTTATATAACATTTCAGTATCCCACATTCAATTACCATATCTATACATGTGACGTTAACCATGCGTAATTTATTGACATCATTGATCCCATTAACCATGAGTAAGAGATTAATCTGATGGCAGCCAAGCAGATTATATAACATAACACGTAGGCCTACATATTTTAATTAGCAGAATAATTAAGAGAAGCGCATAGACGTACTTACGTATATCTTTTGGTTGTATTATGTAAGCATTGCTACGATGGTTTGTTAGCGTATTTTTTACACTGTCGTTTTGTGGGATCTTAACAAATAATACCTAAGGGGCGGGGCTTAGGAAAACGGTCCGTTCTTGCTGCATTGCGTCTGCTGTACAGGCACTAGGAGTGAAACAAGTCTAGAGTAGTTCAAGCTGCAAATTAAAATTCACACATGACTACTAAACTTATGAATCTATGTTAGCACCAACCCGTGAATGTGATGGAGCTTACTGTAACGGAAAATTTCACGATCAACGACGTAAGCTTATTTTTTAGGGCTGCTCATGTTTCTTTCGTGTTGGAAAATTATAGTCAAAAAGCTGTAACCGTGCCAAAACCTGGTTATGCTATAATAGTAAACAACGTATTCGATATAGGCCTACTTCATTATTTATTACAATTATAATATAAATACCCATATTGACACATTTCCAAGGGAGTGCTGTATCCTGCTAATAATAATGCGCTGCTGTTTATTAAAGTTAATTGGAAATATACAGGTACAATCTATCGATAACACATAATCAGTCAAATTGAATAAACATGCCACTTACATTATTTTTGTTAATCGGAAAAAATAAGGGGCATTCACACTGACTAATTATCTGATCGGAAATCCTACCTAACCGATAATCAAATCAGTGTGTAAGAATAGGGACGATGAGGTTCAGCGGTTCGGTAACGTGGTCCAAATTTCGGTCTGGATCCGATATGAATGCAGCTTTACAAATATCTTAGATTTTGAGAGAAATAAGTTTTGAACAACTACTTACACCATGCGCTGCGTCCTGATGATCGTTGGAAGTTACCGTATTGTCGGCTGTGATTGTTTTCTTGCTGCTGTTTTTTGTTTGTAGTATTCCTTCCTTCTAATACTTATCGTGTTCCGGTTGTCAAATTCTGCTTTTCAATTTTTTATTGTTTCTCTTATCCTGATCTAATTGTGTCCTGTTCACACTTGAATGGTGACCCTGCTCATGTATTGTGTAAGGAATCGGACATGTTTATTGATTCTAAATCTTCCAACGCAAAATTTTTCCTGTGCCCTTCGAATTTCATTTCATAAGATAAGATGTTAGGCCTATGCCAACATGTAGGCCTACACTATGCTCGGTGAACGAGAAAGAGTAAAATGGAGACTACCGGTATCACCTTATTAATAGGTAGTTTTCGCCGCACGACGTTAACCTTAACTTCAACATTAGTACCAACATGCGGCGCGATAGCTCCGCCCCTTTTTGTAAACAAATCGAAATACGCATGCGCAAACTCGTAACTAACGTACGTCGAGCACGTAAAATCCTGAAATTAACGTACTCCGCAACGCAAGAGGAATAAATTATGACGTCATCCGTTAACGTTAACGTCGTGCAGCGAAAACTACCTAATTTTAGTATTGTACGTGCTCGACGTACGTACAAAAGGGGCGGAGTTATCGCGTTGCATGTTGGGTACTAACGTCAAAGTTAAGGTTAACGTCGTGCATCGAAAACTCCCCATTAACGTACTCCGCAACGCAAGATGAATAAATTATGACGTCATCCGTTAACGTTAAGGTTGACGTCGTGCGGCGAAAACTGCCTATTGTATCCTGTACAAACATGTTTTTGATAATGTTGTCTTAAGCACTGTCCACACTATAAAAGTTTACGTGCCAAGTGACGTGCCCATATACGGGCATGATGATATTTTTCTACACCCAAATTTGGGCAAAATTACGGTTATTTGTCAAATAACATGTTATAGTGTGGACATAGTTTTAATGTCTGTTCATACACTTAAGTTTTCTGTGATGACAAATATGTATCATTTGCCTAAATATATGGGCATCATAATGTCACCACACCATAATATGGGCCAATAGCATTTATCTGTAACATTAAAATTGTAGTATGTAGGCCTACAGGGTACGGAGCTTTAGTGAAAATAGATTGCTGTTTATACTAAAAAAGAGAGTGACGATATAATATTTGCTATACTTTTGACATAATATCCATAAAGCAAAGAAACTGTTTCTTTGCTCTATGATATCTAAGTATATAAATTGTATTGGTAATCACCATGAAATAACTCATCTTACTATCAATTACTTTTTTTGATGGCAGTATTTTATCATGTTATGTTCAAGTGATATTTATCACGTACCGGTAGTCACGCATAGGATGCATCTTTTTCAAGTCTCCGACTGGCATTGTTGGCCTTCGGGACATGAATGATTCTCCAATTGGTTGACTTTAAGACGTTGCCGTGCCGATGGTTTTATGTAGATTTCTATTTCACACAAACGAATGAACATATATTTGTCAGAATTCTTAAATTTCGTAGTCGTTTTTTTCTTCTTATCTACACTTCATTTATGTTACTACTGTTAATAATAAAGAAAACATATATACTCATATGCATTATACACACGCAAACCATGTGTCTATTAAAAAAATAATGCATGCATATAAATAACCAATAACTGATATTTACTTTTCATTAATTTTACAATACATGTGCGGCCCACCACAGGAAATCGCAAAACAGTACAAAAGTAGACATACAAACAAAAATGCCTATAAACATCAGGATATACGTGCCTTATAGCCCTCAACTTTGAAACGCCACATTGGTATCTTTTTAAAACCTAGAATCAATTTAAAGCTTGGTTTACACGTGCAATTTACATGCATTTTGACGTAAATAAAAGACACTCAGTACTCAGATTTCAGTGTGAACCACCACTTGAAGTTAGACGCGTATCAACGCAAACGTATACAGTTGAGTGGCCACGACGCAGCTTATGTTTGCAAGGAGTAATGAATAGGCACTTTTCTGCGTATGACTAAATTTTATAAGGCTACTCAAGTAGGTCTATATAGATTATGTGGTTATTGTAAAAATAGTTGATCTTATTAGTGAGACGTTGACAAAGATTCGTCCTATTTACGTGCATTCTAAATACGAAAGTTTAACAATATTTGAAAATCACTCAGAATTTATGCTACTCTGTAGAGTTAAGGCCAACTCAGACAGCGTCGTACGACGCAGCCCGACGCGATTTGTCGTCGCGTCGGGTCTGTGTGAGTTAAACGCAGAGGCGATAGTGTGCGTCGGGGGCAGTCGCGTCGTAGAATATTAAACATGTTTAATATTTCTCACGACGGCTTAAAGACTGTCCCCGAGTATAAATCGGGTCGGGCTGCGTCGGCCGACGCTGTCTGAGTTGACCTTAATTCACAACCTTCTTCCACCTTTACAGAGTGATTACTTATGTTATGTTTCAAGAACATTAAATTCAATTAACTTCAAGAAAACATAATTTCTCTTTTTTTTGTACATAGAGATAGCTAACATTTAAAATTTATAGTTCATTTGTGTAAATTTATGGAGCCTTTTGGCTTTATTGATTTGTTTGTATTCCTTAAAAGAAGTCTATCCAGCAATGTTAAAGTTAGAAAGTGAAATTTTAGCTTAAAATTGAAAACTATCGACAATTTCTAAACGATTGTATATTTATTGATAACAATTAACTATAAAACTATAGAATACAGTATTTGAATTTGTTTAACATGGCAATGATATTTGCTGACCAGATCTCTGCAAGGTTCCTAGGCACCCATTTTGGTAAGCTATTTGAACTCAAATATATTTTAAAAAAATTCTTAATTCAGGTAGAAATGTTATGGTCAGATCTGGTTTCTATCAAATAGACATTCAATAATCCACTGTACCATATAACGCTAGATTTATTCAGTCTTGGGTGTAGGCGGTAATAAAATTCTCATAATAGTTTTTATATTTTCCTAAGAATGTTTTCAAGCAATAAGTCACAATTATAATATCGAATAATACAAATTCATAACCAACATGTGTTTAAAAATTCAAGTTTGCTTGTTTACAAACTTTCGACGAATTTGATGACGTCAACGTCACAAACGTAAGGACGCACAAGCACGGACAATTGCAAAGGTTCTTATTGCTTTACAGCATAGCAACCAATAATACATTTAAAATAAAAGGTATAGTCTTATGGTGCAGTAGTTATCGATATTCTATACAAAATATTATTAGTTGTGGAAATGCGTATTATCTACTCAGCCGTTTAACAAGGAAAACACTTAATGACACAGCATTTATTTTATCGAGAGCCCATGATGAAACGCATTTGATATATCTACAGCGGATGAAACAAGATGCATAATCGATCAATCCAATGGAAGATACCAGCATTAAGTAACACATAATGTATTGGTAATATAAAACGCAAATAGGTATTGGATTCAGAAGGGCTTTTATCAAACCAATTGCATATGGATACACAAGCTAGTAGTGACCCTACATCTGTGGTCACGTTAATAAAAGTTGAGTCGCATTGGCAATGTAATTTTCGATGTTCCGTCTTGTTTGAAATTCATGACTAAAATAACCGTTTTATACGATAACATTAATTATTATGCCACTATTATACTGTCATGGCAACGTGATTTCAACAACTCTCAGTGTAAAATTTCATATTAATATATGCGGACCTGATGAGGTATCTATCTTTGCACATAGTGGCGTATTGGTATGGTGTATAACATTGTATTTCAATGTTATTATTTTTTATTCTAAATGAAACACTGCAAAAAGCAATCAGCCATTGCTGTTTTGTGTAATTATAC
>NW_022731366.1:200070-202279 GCF_011630105.1 Anneissia japonica | reverse complement strand
ATATATATATATACAGTATATATATATTTTTATTTATATATTTGGACAGCTTTATTGAATGAATACCAAGAGACAGATGCAAAAATAAGATTTTACAAATTGAGGACAGGGATATAATGAGCTTGCAACATGTAATCAGGTAAACATGGTGCCCAGGGACGTTTTACTCAAGTAAATGAAGGCACACGCACTTTACCTCTAGGCTAAGCATTTTATTGATCGATCCTGTGTTTCAATGGCGCATATTATCCGAAAGAATTTATAGAAAGGCGATATATAGATATATCCTGAGGAAAATACGTCATTGTATATTATGAAATTGTTATCGAATTGATGAGGGTAAACCTGTAGTATCTTATTATTGTACAAAATGTACAAATGTAAACTTAAAATAATCAATTCTCATAAATAAAACAAACTCCTCAAAGCACATCAAACTTGAAATAAATTGAATGGTTTTTACTTTTCCCAGTTGTGCTTCTGTAACAATAATGATTGTATCTTCAAAACATATTACTGTACAATGTACATAACACATTAAACGAAACAGATATCTCATATAAAAGCAAGAACGAACTGAACTAAATGGGGGAAAAAAACCAAAAAAGACAAGCACATAAGAGGGCGCTGTAGCAATCATTTATGCATGAAAATTATTATTAAATGTACAGTAATTAATCTCTTCAATTTGAGACGATCTAATCCCGGTTGTTTGAGCAATTATAAAAAGGTACTTGTATTTTATAATCGCCCTGTAAATTAATCGTTTGAACAGAGTATATCAGAGTACCAAACTAGCTCATGATTTGACACCGTCAGAGCAGCTTTCCAAAATCCCATAAGCCTGCTAGAAGTACATGTAGACCTGTTAACAAAGTTACCGATAGCTTATTGTGACGATAGCCTCATACACAGAAATTTAAATTAAAACACAAGGCCTACTGACATGTTTACCTAGTAATATAAACATATATTTTTAAAAAGTGGCAAAGACAAGCCAAAACGTGCTTCAGAAATAACAGCCAAACATGCTAGGATGTCAACATTTTTGAAATCTATTTTATTACACTAAACTAACCTTTATATATTTTATACATCATGCGCTGCATCTTGCTATATGTTGTTCTTTTCTCCATTTTCAATGTTAAAACAACAATTTTTAACGATTTGGTGATTGAGAAATGCCCGAAATCGTAAGGCTGATTTCTCAAATATTGTTTCTTTAAATGTACGTTTAAGCTCTTGTAACTTCATAATTAACGAAATGTAGGATTTAAATGATTCTTTTACCATTTTTATAACTCTCTTTTTATTGATTAACCCTGTATTAATAACTAAACATCGATTTTTTAAGTTAAGAGTGACTGGTTTGGCTTACTAGTAGTGAAAATTCGTTTATACTATACGGTAGGCCTACTACATTGGCAGACTTTCAATTTAAATACTATCAATTTTTAAATAACTTCATTACATTTCAGTTACTTTAAAGGACTGTGTCAAAATACTTAGATTATATAATAATATAGGCCTATTGAAGTGGCCATTGCTAGTGTTTCCTGAACTAAAAAGAAACGATTTTGTAGTCACGTACGTTCCATTACCTTTTTCTTTCTCAAGTAGGTATAATATTACATCTAACTTGGTCTAACGTTACCTCTGGGTTATTGAGTTCTAATTGTACAATCCCTTGGTCGTCTTTCCATTCCCTCCCCTCTCAAAATTAACGACCTGAGGGATATAATGCGATAGGGTGTGACTATGACGCCTCTAAAATATTTCGTTAATGTCTATGTCTCATGAACACAAATACATTTTTCCCCCGGACGAGTCCAACGAATGAATGTGCAACGCTGAAATATTTAAAAATGTTTCAACTGAGTAGTTTCGGAAATAATTGTATATGGAAATTGTATGTATCAAATATGCTTTTGGGTCTCATTAAGTGTTCTGATTAGAATGTTTAACGATGAAAGTGCACACCTCTTGGGATGACAGCTTTTGACATTTCTACAGGTTCGCAAATAAACACTATATGCAAATTTGGTATACCTGAAATGTTTAACCTATATACCAGGATCCGTATATTTTAGGTCGCAAAATATCCATACATCATTTTCAGACGCATATAAAAAATTCCAAAACATTCTTACAGAAAAATAATAAAAATTGTTTACTATTTGAAATTAGCAAATTATATACAGTATATATA
>NW_022731366.1:154915-200031 GCF_011630105.1 Anneissia japonica | reverse complement strand
GGGGGGGGGGGGAGCCGCGGCTCCCACGGCTCCCCCCTGGATACGTCCCTGTGCAGAACACGCAAATGAATTTCTGTAACCTTCCAAATCCATACATGCCAACATTTGAGTAATAAAAATCAGAACAAAATAAGATGTTTCTCCATAGATTTTTAGTATTTTAGCGTTACGCGCCAACCGAGGGCCGAAGAAGGCCGAGCGTGGGCATGGGAGTGTCCTGCTATCACATCAATTGAACCCATGACCCTGGGATTAAAAGGAAGCATTTTAACTACTAAACTATTTTACATCTGCCATGTGAAATATCCTGAGTTGAATGACTTTATACATTCTTCCAGCTTCCTCTCACCATTTCATTACGTATTTCTCGGTTTGCTTCTCCACACCTATACATATATCTGTGTAACAGCAGACAGCAAATACAACTTTAAAATAGCACAATAATGTTCAAGCTAAGCCTCGCCTTATATGGTATTGAGCTTCAAAATGATTGTGATATTTTAAAGATATACGTACGTACATACGTATACCGTATTTATTCGAATACACGCTCCAGGGAGTTTATTGTTGAGAAGGGGTTTTGAGGGGAAGTTAATTCGAAGGAGGCGTTATTCTAGGTAGATGTTTATAAATATTTTTTTGGTGTAAAATGGATACGTACACTCAAATAAACGCCACTTAATATCACTGCAGAAGTGGAGCTACAACACATTACCGTCAAAATGTATGTAACTGTGTGATCATAAAAAGATTATTGATCCTAACCAGGTTAGAAAAAAAATGTAAATCTACTGGAGAAGAACATTTAATAGAACGCGTTAATATTATGTTGCTTCCATTAGTTTCGTCTAATCATTTAAGGGGCGTTTAGAGTGGAGGAAAAATATCCGAGGGAGGCGTTTATTCGGCTCTAAATTAGGCGTCTATTAGGAAGGGATGTGGGGGGGGGGGAGTTTTTTTTTCAAAGCGGGGCGTTTATTTCAATAAATACGGTAATATATATAAAAATGTATTAAAGTATCAAATTGACAAAGACAATGGTATAATATTTTAAGCGGCATCAATTAAGATGAATATTTAATGAGTACAGTATATTGTTCTGATAATAAAAATCTGTTATTAGAAATGGTACAAACAAGTCGTGATATTGGTAGTCTATGCGCAACCTCCTTGCCAGGATAAGCTACTCACAAACACCCAAAAAGAAACCACGTAGTAGACAATGGTTAGACAATTTTAATACAGTCATTATTATTAACGTTAATTATATTATTGTTAATTTTAATTCAGTTACTATTTGTATGTTTATTAAAAAATGAAAATTAAATCTAAGGGCATGATTGTCACAAGATGGACCTCTTCACACAGACAGGTCTAATATTTTCGAGGGGTATTCCACAGACGAAACATAGATAATAACTGTCTGGACTCGTATTGTAAACCGCCCTCCCCCGACAAAATGGTATACACCTTGAATGAAGTGTAATTTTCACTTAACGATAAAACATGTTCATCAAATATCAAATAGAATGAACGCTGTTATAAGGTTTCAATTTAAAAATTGTAATTAATAATTCACGTTAAAAACATTTTGATATAATCAATATGCGAAATTTAAAATATAATCAATACCGGTATTTTGAGAAGAAAATTAATAATACTCTATATAGAAAAAAAAGCTAGAAAACAAAATGAATACAACTAAGGTAACCCTGATATCAAAGAAACTTGCCAACAAGTGGAGACAACATACTAACTAAATTATGGATTCAAATATAACTATAATATGGATAAAATACAATATTTTTTTAAATGAAATTTCGAGTATTATGCAATAAAATACAATACTTTCTATGAAACTTGGGAGTTTCACCAGTAGTTAAATACGAACGTTTCTATGAAGTTTTTCTGGATTAAGACAACACCTGTTAGGCCTAAAGCTGCTTGCAGTAAAATAAATTTTTATGAAATTATGCGGATAAAAAGTTTATGAATTCTTGATATCTACATTTCGATAGAAACCTGATTCAATTATTATCCCAATTTTGTAGGAAGTTTTCTGCAGTAACTATTAAGTTTTTGAGTTATAAAAAATGATACTATCTTATAAATAATTGAAACAATCATAATGAATATCGTTGTAAGAAAGTTGTGAGTAAAGTACATTCAATGATTTATATCGGAATTGGAGTTACGTGATTTATTTCAGCAAATAATGTCAGAAAAAGGAAACATCATTGTCTTCGAAAAGTCGCATCAATATGTTACCATCTTTAAATAAAAGTTAAAAAAAACCAAAAAACATGTGTGTATATATGTAGATTTCGTCACAACGCATGATTCCAGTCGATACTGCAATAACAATGTATGTGTTCTCTAACTGAATGATTCAGCAAAATTATGTACATGGAATTGATATGTGTGACTGAATCTAATGACCAAGAAACTTGCCTATGCGTGACAAAAATCGGACGTGAAAGCCAATCTCATTCTCGTTTTCAAAGATACCTGTCATGTTTAGTCATGTTGTGTCTAAAAGGACACGTATAACAAATATCACAATACTAGCTCGTAAAATAAATCATTATACAGAACATGTTGAACGACTCTGGAAGCAGACTCGGTGTCTAGTTTGAGCCATATTTCTATATTGGATTTAAGTCATACTATTAAACTGTTATTGGCATATATTACTATGGTTGTTGGCTATATTACTAACCTTTGACATCAGTAGAATAGCCAATCACCAGGTATATTCATGGTACGTCATTTAAGAGGCATTCGTTATTTTGTTATCAAAATGTTAAAATTTACCTACATTGGCAGGATATTTCTAATTCTCTTTGACTGGACAGGAATCCTGACAGGACAAAATGTTCACCTCTTTCCTCATTTCCTGTTATATTTAACATAGTTTATCAACAATAATTACAATAAAATGTTGACCTGTTGTATAATAGACATACACAACGCCCATTATTTCAGCACCATCTATATACTGCCGGGATATTTCTATTTTCTATTTATTGGATAAGTTTCCCAGGCAGCTCTAAAGTACTCATTAATACTGGACTCAATTCTAATAAGTATGTCTTGCAGGATATATTTAAAGTAATTTAATTTTATCAATAATAATAATTACAATCTTTTTAACTGTTGCATGATAGAAGTATACAGCACATACTTGCTTCCAGCACCGCCGATTCAATGAATGTTTACACAGTATACATACTTTAACCTCTATGGTTTATTATCACTTTACATTATTATGTGCAAATTTTGATTCTACAAATGCTAAAAGGATAATAATAGTACAAATTTTCTCGTAAATCTACATGATTTTTCGTGATTAACAATGCACTTTTAAACTAGGTTCTAGCAAATTGGAAAGACGATTCAGTATTTGGAACTGGAGACATAATTAACAATAAAATAGATGGACTGGTTAAGGAAATTGTCCTGATGAATAATATATTTTAAAATAGAAAGTGCACTAATCAACAGTCCTTATTAATGTCCTTTTAGAATTTGGTTTCAAAATGATCTGAATTTCGTGTTTCTAATGGTTTTGGAGGCGGAGGCGGTGACACAAGTGGCTTCTTAATTGATTGCGTTCTTGCTCTGGGTGGAGGAGATGTTGGAGACATCGGTAACTCCGTCGATGTATCTAGTTGAGGGCATGTGTCTGGTTCACTTTCAACAATATTTTCCACACTGAGTCTACCATCACGTGATGAATGGTTACTAACGTTCGGTGACAACGAATGATCGCTGTGTTGCCTGGTCAGTGTTGAGGTCGGAGAGGACAATGACGTGCCGATTGCTGGTGCTTTTGGTGCTTTTCTTTTGCTTGGTCTTTTCGCTGGTACAGGCCTTGTCCTGCAGAAATGCATTAAAAATCAAAGGAACAAACAATTATTCAGTAGTCATAAACCTAATATGTAGAATATCAAGTAATAATTGAATTGAATTCAAGAAATCAGAATACTTCTTTTACAAATTTATAGATGTTTGTCTAATACAAAAATATATATAAATATACATATATAACTATAAAATAATAAAATGTACGTACATATTTATAGCTAGCAGTGCTCACGGCAACAACAATATCAACAACATTAACAATACTAATAATTATAATAATCATTTTTTACATTAAATCTAATTCAAAATCCAGAGCTAACTTGGACAAGAGTATATTAAACTTTTAATACGAATTAACTAACTTTGAAAATAATATATAATAAATAAAAACAAATTAAAAATTATTTCATTGTATAATTTGCCAAAAAAAGATTTTCTAGTTGGATTAACTGTGAGCTATATACTAGATGTGCTCGTTAAAGAATTCGTTCTAATGAATAATACATGTTTTCATGTTTTTTCTTTTTTTCAATCTACGCAATTGAGAAATTCTGAGATATTACACAGATGCAAGCTTACGCTTATATGAAAAGTAAGATAACGAAACAGATTAGAAACACGAAAATTAACTAAATCTCCAAGTGGTATTCGGAGCTAATTGGAATAAGGAACTCATTTGCTTTGGAGAGAATAATAGCATAGGCTAGACACAAGTTCACCATTTAGGAAAGTATGAATAAGCTACATGTCCGCTGAGATGAATAAACGAGAGACTAAAAGAGTTGTTGAAAAGACAAACAACGTCAAGTAACCTGGAAATTACTGTATTCTCCTAAAGTATCTCACTAAAACCTTGGGACAACAAATAAATGGTTTTGCTCAGATATGGAAGTTTAATTTAATTAACTAAGGAAAGCAGACAAAAGAGTATTATCTCAGTTCACAAGTATTTGGAGTTTGAATAACTTAGTCATCTTTTGACTTCTCCAAAATATATTCTCTTAAAATTACAAAATGTTTAAGAATGTGGAGTGGAAGCAAACGTACTGTAGAACTCAACCACTTGCATACAAATATAAAGTGATAACTATTTCTAATTGCTAAAAATGTTTCAAAAAGTTTTCATAATGATAAATTAAATAAATGGGAAATTGTTTGTGTTCTAATAAAATGTGTTCTGTTCTAATAAAATGTGTTCTGTTCAATTATATTTTAAGTTTGAAGAGTGAGTCTCTGATATTAGTTTATATGCTCCAAAAACAATGAAGATGAAAAATCCGCAATGGAAAATGAATAGTGAAAAGTTTTCTTTTGCATACATTGCCCATCATGACACAAAGTTCACTGCAATTATTGCTACGAAAAAGACACATGCATATTTAAAAAAATTGATTTCAAAGCATGCGCAAAACTTTAAGCCATGCAAGTTAGTAAAAAGCAAGCAACCAATGTTTAAGTAGCATCCAAACATGCTCAAAAGGTCATTGCAAACATTCCCCTTTTCAAGTAGATCAACTACAGTGTACACTACAGGCTTTCACATGGTTAATACTTACTATGTTTACCACTGGTATAGCTTCTAACTATACATCAAACCAACATTATTTTGTACTTTTTATTACGCCTCTGTTTTTTCCAGGTTAAACACTGAATCTAATTAGCATACAGGTGCAATTGTTTCAACATATTTTTAAGCAATTGTGGTAAGAAAAATGCAGTGCTAGGTTAACTATGCTTCTTGCAGAACATCTTTTTAATAAATACCAAGACTGTTTTTCTAGCATTACTACTATTAAAGAGTAGACAGTTCTTCTAATTTTAGTTTACCAGAATCTATAGATATGTTATACTTTGCTAAAAAAAGTGCAAGTTGTGAATTTCCAGAAACTGAAATTAAAATTTAACTGTTTAGTTCACCTACACTCATCAAAACACAAACATTAATTTCTGAACTATTTTACATATTTAAGAAGGATTTTCTGAAAATTGTACTTTCTTAATTTACATGTGTATTCCATTTGTAAAAGAATTACAAATATGTGATATTTAAATCTTAAGTAAGAATATTATTCCAAATTGTTGCTTAATATGAGAAAGTATAAAGTGTCGAGTTAATACTGAAATATTTGTACACATTGATGGAGCAGATTTAAGCACACCTTAAGCAAATAATAATAAGCCATGTTCACATTTGGACATTGGGTCAAATAACCTGAACTAGTTTCACAGACCAGGACTATGTCAGCAGGACAGTCTTTTTTAATCTGAGTGTGAATTGAGGTTAAGATTTAGCTGGTTAATTTACCTTCCATCATAGTAAAAATCTTACCCAATGAGACCACCTTTTGGATCTGAAAATTTGAGGTGGTCTTGGAGGTTCGGTCTTCAATTAGAGGGCTAGCTTTGTGAAAATTGTTGTTTGGTTCTTTTAAAAAGTGGTCTAGAATTAGAGGGGTCTCAGAATTAGATGGGTTAAGATTTGGAGGGCGCACTGTTGACTACCATGTACAATTTTGTATTCCTTTTTAATCCGAGTGTGAACAGTGGTCAGATTTAGCTATGGTTAATTTACCTTCTGCCTCAGTTCCAATGCGAACATGGCTGATGTCTATACCTAAAGCATATATACAGTATTAGGTTTTGGTACATGAGCTTCGACACAGTAGTATTTTGTGGAGAAATGAAATGATACAGAAAAAAAAGAACCCATTCTCTTTTCTTCAACTTAAGTTTACTATACATTCCCACTACGTACCAAAATACTTTAAATCTATCAATATGAAATACACTCATTCTGAAATATCAAATACAAGTCATGAATATTTAATACATGAATATTTAATGTAATGAATATTAATGAGTTCCTGGCATACATTAACATACAGATTCAGGAATAACTACAAACAGCTAAACTTTATTATATAACATTCTATAATATAGATCTGTGATAGTCTATTTATAATCATATATATTAGAAATTGATAGAAAACTAAAATAAATGTTATAGGATAGTGCAAAATAAATATCTAAACAAAATAATGATCAGATATAAACATAGTAAGAGAATATAATTAACATAAGTTTTGAATATTTATGAAGAAAGAAAGGAAAGTCAGGATACCTTGTGGCTAGAAGAGTTTACAGTGAATGTTTATTTGGGCTTAGTGGGCTTAGCAGCATCTCGCTCAAAGGTGGAAGGTTTAGGGCCTCTACCTGGAGCCAGCGGGGCTCGGCGCTTTTGTCGTGGACTAAATAATGAAAAAAATATCACATCAGTACATAAAAGAACAATATCATTAATATACAATATTGGAGAGAATGGGTCAGGTTGAAAACAGAAATCTTCAATGGCACATGCACAACAATGGACATTAGGATGATTGTAAGTAAATAATTTCCATGCATGCACTGTGGACTTTGATGCCAGTTTTCAATCTTATCTTAATAATAAGTCTGTAGATAAAGTTGAGTATTGCTCAGCACAACAAACATGTGGGGGTCAGTCTTACGTGATAACTAGTACCTGGATCAGTAGTGGCATCAGCTGTAGTCATGGAGAAAGGGCAATACCCATTTAGACGACGACGATAATGACGACGACGACGACGACGACGATAATAATAATAATTATTATTATTATTATTATTATGATCATCCTTAACAGCTTATTTGTGACCACATTTGTATACAGTAGCTGGCATATATAAGTGATTTTGGAATTGGTAAATTACAATTAATACATTTTGTGTAAATGTAGAATGGGACAGTTGAATTCACACCGACATTTAACCACATTTTAAAAAATTAAAATATTACTGTAGTGTGAATGAACCTTAAGCTTTACTACAAATGTATACGCTAAAGTACACAACATTTCTATTACTTAACTGCTGCTTTTCCAAATCATATTTAAATTAGGTTTTCCATAACCACATAAATCCTTGAGCATAACAACACCACCTTTAATTAAATGCACTATATTTTCTAAAGGCCAAATAAAAAAAGAAACATGTTTCTCACTGTTTTTTTTCCTTTAAAAAAAGAAAAAATTTCCTTTAAAAAAAAAAAAAAAAAAAAAAAAGAGGATGCGTCTGGATATTTTCACACAAAGATGGACAAATATAGTAAAATATTTACATCATGGCAAGACCCAATGCATACTTATCACTATTGGATGTGTGAAATTTGAAAAAAAAAAAGGCGCATTAAAAGAAATAGAGGAGATGAGAAACAAATTGTCTTTATTATTTGGCCTTATAATTATGAACATGAAGTGTTACAATATCAACACATACACAAACCATCCATGCACCATTATCAAAATACACAAACAAATACAAGTACAAATGAAATGTGACAACAATCAAATTATTATAGAAACTGATTAACACAGCTATAGCTATGGGTCGATAATAAAGACATGATGGTTATGTAATGATGTGACTGCAAGCATGGTTCGGCAAACGAGCATGTGTCTTAAGTGTGGATTCTTTTAACAGTAGAATTAACTGGTTTTTTTGCTTTAATATGTATATGAGGAAGGAGTATACAGTATACACGCTTTTCATTATCAGTATCAACCTTTATTATGGTGGTCTTAAATGGAGATTTCTTTCTTTTAGGAAAAGAGAAATTTCGCCTTTGATTTTGTTTTGCTACTTTTTGTCCCTAACCTTGAGAAAATCAAAATAGTTCAGATCTTAGACCTGACCTCAGAACACACCATTAAGTACATACTAGTGAAAATGCCCCTACTGTTTAAAGTAAAGTCAAATTGATTTAATTTATCTTATCAAATTTGTTTAACTGCAGAGGAGGCTACTTAAAACATGCAGATAAAATGAATTTGCCCGATTTCCGGAAGTCTCTTTGCGCCCCTGCTATCTGCTTGTATTTCACAAGAAAACTAATAAATATTCTAAATCTGAAATGTAACAGAAGAGAAATATGACTTCAACCTTCACTGGATTTCGAACCTGAAATCTTTTGCTTATGTCATAAAGGCTATAATAATAATAATGACCCACAATTACATGATTTGAGTACTTGGCAAATTCACCTGAATGAAATGTCAAACACAGCAGGTAAAAGTCAATGTTTATGTAATACATGCAGCATGTCTTTGATGAAGATATCAATAGCAGATCCAGAAATTCGAAATAGAGGGCGCCCAGCGAGGGAGTTTCACAGATGGAGGATCTAGACCACCACAGCTGAGTTAAGAACATTTATTATGGCACCTGTAGATGACCTGTAATGGCACTCACAGATCTTAATTTGATTATAATTTTCCTTTTTTCTCCATTTTTTAAATACTTTTGAATATTTCAGGTCGGCCTGGGCCGGCTAACCCCCTACCAATCTTTGAATCTGCCACTGGACATATATATGACCAACATACAAAAATATTGCAAATTGGTAATGGTATCTGGAAATGAAACACAATGTCCTGAAATTCATTTACATATTTTCTTGCGTTTCTGTTGACTGTCCCGCTGTGGAAACCTCTGCTTGATATCTATCATAGACTAAATTTGTTATTTATATAATTGCAAAGGATTAAATATTATTTTCCTTCAAAAATGGAATCTGGAAAAAAAACCTTTTAAAATGTTAATTAAAAAATTCAATTTTGCATTTACCTGTAAAAGGATAAAAATTAATAAAAGTTGTCAATTTCTAATGACCAGATTTTGTTAATTTACTTTTAACCATCCTTTTGGTTACCAGCAAATATAAGAATACCTAGGCAAATACTATAGGAATTATATTAATTTTTGCACCTATTATTTGACATTCTTTCAATTTTCTAAAATTATATTTAAATTGAAAGTTAATACCTTAATTAAATATGTACAGCATAAGTATTGCAATTATTGAATTTTATTTTTCACATTTTATAGCTCGCCTCCAAGAGAAATAAAGAATTATGGCGTTGCAGAGCCATCATAACACAACATTGAATATTTATCAACATGCATTGTATAGGCATTTGCAATGTATTTCTCATAAAGTATTCATGGCATTTCATGGTAAGTGTTTCTGATGCTACTCCATAAACACAAAATAATTTGTTAAAAATATATTATGAAAACAGCAACATAGAAGGAAACAGAATGATAAATTGCACTTACTTATATTGTTTTTTTTTTTTTTGCAAAAACTCACTTGTAGGTACTTTATTCTATAAAAACTTTAGTGTTTAAAATGAGCTTTAAGTTGAAATTTTATAGGAGTTATGACAAATCAACACAGCAAAAAGCATAAGTAAAATCACACTCTTAGAAATGATAAACAATTTAAAATATATATAATTTTTTTTAAAGGTAGGATTAGCTTAGTAGGCTTAAAAACATGCAGTTGAAAATGAGGTTTTTTGGCTTCCTTGTTATTAAACATTTTAGATTCATTCATTAAAACCTGAAATTTGGGTTTTGATGTGAAAAGAGAATATGGTTTCGTGGGAGAAATCAATATTGTAAATATTATCTAAAGTTCACACATCATTGTGCTGAATTTGTGTATGAGCATAGTCAGTATAGAATTTGTATATAAGCGGGGTCAGTATAACAGCTCTTAGTTGCTATAGAGAGGTGTTCTGTAGTCACAATTTTCCCAGAACCACAGGGGCTGAAGTAAACAGAGCTGTGTAAGTGACCCACACTCTTCTGAAAGATGCACTGTGTTCCTTTAAGTGCACACAAGTCAGATACGTCTCCAGTTTTTTGTTTCATCTTTATACATGACTACATTTATCAACTGAATTATGAACAAGGAGGGTCTCAAATTAGCACCAATGTTAACGTTATAGATTGCATTAATATATCACATTTGGTAGGACTGCATGAAATGAATAGTTGTAACATCCAAGTGAAGAAAACATCACAGCAATTCATTGTAGTCAAATGCAACATGGTAATAAATTTGTGTTGTAATAATATTGTTTGTAGAAACTGATTGTTATTGAGTTTGCTAATATGTTTTTGTATTAAGTTGCTCTTTCATATATTTACTCTTCAAAGGAAAACGTCATACATTATGACAAACAAAACAAAAATTTTGTTCAAACATCAAAAGCTATCTATCTAGCTGTAAAGGAATTTATTATAGTGTTTGTTAAAATATAAAACTAGATCAAAGATTTTTATTGTTCTGGACCAAAAATGAATCAATGCTGACATTTGTAATTGAATTTAGTCACAAACTGTTCACCCCTCATTCATGCTTCCACAATGTTAAGCCATTTTGTATTTTCAACATCTTTGTCTATAATAATTTGAAATTCAAACCATCTAAGAAGATATATGGAATGAATGTGAACTAATTGTGAACCTACACTTTGTGTAATATGTGCTACTACAGAGTTTGCATGCCTTGACCTTTTACATTGGCATGTGTATTTGACCTCGTTTGACCTTATCACAGAAAGTAAATCCCCCAAACAGCTAAAAAATATAATTTGAGATTGGCAGATGTATCGTGGTGTTATTACAGCACTGACTTTAAGCCATTTTAGCATAAATATAAAATTTTTCAAAATAAGTTACAATTTTTAGTTCATGCTAAAATATAACCATTGAACCAATTTCCAGTGTGTGCATTTACAAAATATAAAAATACTTGAATTAAGCATTTATAACTAAGAAAATTTTATTAATAAGCACTCATTAAAAGATAAATTTAAAGAGAGGGAGATTAAAAGATCCCAGAATAAACTGAAAAATTAAAGACCATAAAACAGAATTTAAAAATTTATATAAAAGATTTACCAAAAGTTTCCAAATCTCACCAACACAATCATCATAAACTGATTACTTACCTTTCTGTAGGTGCATGTGTGTCGTTAAGAAGAGGGGTTGTAACAGTTGAAGTGGGGGTCTGGACAACCTCTTTAGGTGATTGGGACTGCTGTGGAGTGACTTTAGTCTGTGCAGGTGAGTGGCCAGCATCTGTTTGATCAGCTACCGGCGTGGTCCTTTCCATTGAATTTCGTTTATTTGGACATGCATCAGATACCTCAAATTCAATTTCTGCAAAAAAATTCAATTCAATTAAATATTATTATAACAAATGGCAGCTGAAGTTGATTTGCATAATATTTACATAGAAATACATTCATTAAAACACAATTAAATTTGAGTAAACCAGACCTCTGCAAGGGCCAAGCTTCCTATGCAGCAATTTTGGTAAATATTACAATCTTGGTAATAATGTAAATAGAAATAAGGAAACAAACGAAATGGATATAGGACGTTTCTTTACAGACAACTCATTATATATAATATTTTATAAATACATAATTCAGGTAGAAATATTGGGGACTTTGTATTGTCCTCTAAGCTAATTGTATAATCTATACCAAACGGCAGCTGAAGTTGATTTTCATAATATTTACATAGAAATACATTCATTAAAACACAATATATTTCAATAAACCAGACCTCTGATAGGGTCAAGTTTCCTATGCAGCAATTTTGGTAAAATATTACAATCTTGGTAATGACGTAAATAGAAATAAGGAAATAAACGAAATGGATATAAGACATTTTTTTACAGACAACTCAATATATATATATTTTATAAATACATAATTCAAGTAGAAATGTTAGGGACTTTGTATTTTCCTCTAATCTAAAGCGATAGTCATTAAATTTTTGCCTGAGAGGTCAGGCAATTGGATCTGCTTTTTATCAAAATAGACATTCAATAATCCACTGTACTATTCTTGGATGGAGGGGCAATAAATTTCTTGCATATTACTTAATATTTATGCAATGTTTTCAAGCAATAGGGCACAACTACATGTATGCAATAATTTATAACCAACAGGTGTTTGGAAATTCTAAGTTTGCTTGTTTACAAACTTTTGATGAATTTGATGACATCAGCGTCACAGGCGCACATGCATGGAAGATTACAAAGGTTCTTATTGCTTTACAGCACATGAACCAAAAAGCTGGATTGTATACAAGAAAGAGGTAAAAGACAAATACTGTAGTTAAAATTGTAGTACGGAGTATAATATGAATAACGTATACCTTCTGGGAAGAACCAATCTGCATAAGTAATATAGGATTCAACAATTTGAGAAGCCATTGCAGTTGATGTTACAGAAACTAGCCACCGTGTGTGCTGTCTCTTATACACATCTAGATGTGTATAAGAGACAGAGTTTACATCTGACAGGTTTCGTTACGGACACCAAGATGCGTGATCAAGTCAAACCTGTCCAACAACAAAAATTCAACAGAAGTAAGCAACTTACCCTCGTTCTTTTTCCGACCACAGTATGTTGGGAGCAATGACCAGAGCTAGGTTTGACGTACTCATTTTATTCACTTCACTGTGCTCAGAAACTTTCTTTAGAAACTTTATCAAATACCTGGAAAATCAAGCAAATCATTTAAATAGATTTGAAAACATACATAGCTACATGGGGAGTGTTCTACTATATAAATGTTGCATAGATAGTAGAAGAATAGATAGTAGAAGAGCTCACGTTGACTCAAATTCACAGTTTAGGGGTGCAAGTTAAAAAAAGCCACTTCTGGGAGATATGGTTCTTAACAACATCCACATCTAACTATATTTTGCAGCTCATGGTGACCCCATTACTAGCTGACTTCCGGGAGACAATTGATAATTCAAAAGTAATACATGCAAATATAATGAATTTGCAGGAGATGGGTTAGTTTCCAGGAGGTTTTGCATTTTGGGAGAGTATGGGAGGCTGTCTTGATTTCTGGGGGGCTACTGAGATTTTTTGGGAGAATTGCGACCCCCTCCACAGTTGCTTGCCAGTTGCTCACAAGTTGCTGGCTAATTCCAAAAGGCCAGTTGATGTCAGTTGAGATGAGTTACATTGACTCGCAAGAGCGACATAAACTACATATTCCTATTGTCATCACTCTTGCTTTCTGGAATCATAGCATACATACACCTGCCTCGTAAGCGCTCTACAAATTATAATTTAAATTATGATTAAACCTTCTTTGATTGGCCAAATTAATGAATGGCTTTTCCATAATTATATGCCTCTTTTAAGTTTGTTTTTTCTTGCTTGCCCCAAGACAAGGCTTGACAGCCACTTCTTTCTAGGTAAAGGGGTTACTTTTATATTTTTTTACTATAATATATGCCATGAAATGGCTACATGATGGTTCATGATGGCTACCCATAACCTGCTATATTTTTAACATACCTAAAATTCTTATTATTGTAGCTTGGTAGTTTATTTGCTACTGTCCATAAAGATTGCAGTCTTCTGTCAGAATCTGATATACTGGAAAAATAAAAACATTGTAATGATTGTTTGTCTTAAACAACAAAACCATAATGTGGTAAGTAAAGAAAACACATCACCAAAGAATTAAAATTACAGCATTGTCCAAACAGATAATTGAGTGACAATCTGAATAACAAAATACAGCACAAAAGTGTCCATTATCTGTTATTTGCTCTCTACTTTCATTAAAAAAAAAACAAAAAAACAATGCAAATTTATTATTAGTTGTATTTACTAGATTTAATTACAATGTTTCTTCAGCCAATGGTAAACAAAAAATATGAATGCATATTGGAATATTACTAGCTCACTATGTCAGCAAGAGTTGGGCATAAAAATAGGTCGGAGGGTCAAAGTGAAGTTTTGAATTAATACTGAGGGGTGCACATTTGACATTACCAGAAACCTGCATGTACTGCTCCTAATACCACTCTATGCTCAATTTCAATATTACTTTTTACATATTATCCGCACTGGGCCATAAAAACAGGGAGTTTTCTAGCCAAAAATGGTAGATGGGCCGCACATATAGGGTTGTAGCGGGCCGCAAAAAATATTGTCGGGCCACATGTGGCCTGTGGGCTGCGCTTTGCCCACCTGTGCCTTAGATTATGTGAAGCTATTACTCCTTAGATGATGTAAAGTGGTTCCTCCATTGATTATGTAAAATGGATGATAAAGCAGTTGTGGCTTAGACTCCCAAGTTTGAGGGTTGGGTTCTAATCCCTCGCTGTGAAGTTGCTAGTGTCGTTGGTCAAGGCACTTTTTGTCTCTCTCTTTGTCGCTCACTTTGTCTCTCTCTACACCAGAATATAAATGGGTACCTGGTAGGATGTTTTACTAGTACACGTGCAGCTTAGCTCAGGCGGCTACACTGGTGGTAGCCACCGTGTGTGCGCTGAATCGTGGAGATTGCTAGGTCCCCGGTTTAATTCCTTCCTTGTGTTTCAGCTGGAGGGCAGAAATACAAGTTACGATAACGCACCGTATTTTGGATGGGACATTTAAGCCGTTGGTACCGTGTACAATATGGCCCATGTGCATGTTAAAGAACGCAGTACACTCTTCGGAAAAGAGTAGGGGATTGTTTCCCGGTGTACTGCTCAATTCACCACCAGAAGTCCCCAACTGGAAACAAATCTTCGAACTTAGTGGGTTATCTTTGGAAGTGATTCACACCGAAATACTCATACTCCTATGTATACTCCCCAGGGAGCAGATATGGTTGCACTTTGTGCTGGTTTGCTGGTGTATGCTATTCAGTGACCAGGGGAAATAACGCTCACCGCCGTTGATCATCGATTGGAATTGGCGCTATATCAATCTTGAGCATTATTATTATTACCTATTATTATTAAATAAAAACAATTATTATATAAAAATTCTCACCTCCCTGCCTGCAGGAATTCATCATATAATTCGTTGGTCAGCAATGGCTCTGGAAGCTCACGAAGATACATTTTCAAAATTCCTGATTTTTATAAACAAAAAATAAAATTAATATAATAATATAGCTTCCTAATTTGGTATTAGATATTCTGCACACACACACACACACACACACACACACACACATTTGAATTCAAGGCTGGTAGTGTGGAAAACACTCTTCTAACCACTACACCAAACTGTTTTCATATATATCACTTTGAAATTAATGGTCATATGTCTGTTTACACTTTACCAGCAAGCCCACACAGACGTCCATACGGCAGACAGTTATACTTAAGTAGTTTTTTGATCATTGTGTTTTGACCCCTGACCCTTCAAAATTCAGTCACTTTAGATCTTTAGTAAAGGAACATCGTGGCCAAGTTTGACAAATTTCTGATAAAAGCTATTTAAAAAAAAAAAAATCGTTTTTTGTTGATTGTGACCTTGACATTTAACCCTTACCCTTCAACATTCAAATACTTGGAGATCTTTGGTCATGGAACATTGTGACAAAGTTTGTGATTAAAAAACTATGGGCTGTAGACAAATAAATAAAAAAAGTTTTTTGTTGATTGTGACCTTGACCTTTGACCCTTCAAACTTTAATCAGTTCTAGATCTTACGTAAAGGAACATAAATATTAAAATACGTACCAGCAACCGCATGTAAATCAGTTTCATATTCGGCCATATCAATTTCAACCCAGGAATCAAACATTGCCTTCAAGAAAATGAGAAAAAGAACTGTTAATGTTAAAAATGTTAAACAGTCCCACAGATCCACCCCCTTACCTCTCACTAAAAAATAAGTAGAATCATATAAGGCTTGTTTCCTCGGCTGTTTGCTATCAGATAGGTAACACCGATGATCTTCAGTTACGTGTCTACACGCTAAAAAAATTATTATTAAAAAATTTGCACATTGCTGCTTGTTTTGAAATCCTTCGTCAGAAAAGTTTAAAAATGCATGTAATTGATAAAAACATAATTAAAAAAAAATAATAATTTGGTATTCACGCTGCTTATCAACACTGACTTCCAGCGATGACTCGCACAGGTTAAAAGACAACTAATTGATGATCTATGTTAACACCACTGCGATGCAGAAGTTACTGCATAGATAATCGCGGTTACTGATCCGTTATGCAGAGTTACTAGCTCTGTTTACACGGCCACTTAACACCTATATCAACGAATAAACGCGATCATCACGGTGATCTGCCGTGTAAACAATTCTATAATGATGCTTACTTTTAACTTTTTAACTTTTGACTGACTGCCCGCCAGACGGAAAAGTCCTTCTTCCTCCAGACCAAATGTGACAAGTGTGATGACACATGCCTCAATAACCAACGCTATCTCCCGCTCCGTAATCTTAAGATGATCCTCTAGCGGGCAACCGAATATCGGCTGTAAAGCGTCATGCTCCAGAATCTCCTTCATGGCAGGAATCATTCGTTCTAATTTTGTAAGGGCGTTTCTATGGTACTGAGCTTGAGCTTCGACAAACTAGAAAGATTCAAGATTCAAATTTAATCGTCATATACGTTATAATTACAGCAAACTTGTTTTTTTTTTGGAGCAAGAAACAGCATAAACATATAAAAACATACAAATACAACAATATGATACATACTGCACACAAAAAATTATATAAGAATATAAAATAAAGAGGTAAAATAATAAGATGCATGAATTTTGGCAGTCACTAATTTAACCGTAAAAGATACAATAAATAATGTAAAGATGTTTGAAGTGACATGTCGACAAGGACGCGAAGCCCTGCCCACAAAGTCACAAAAACCATAGACAATGGTGGCTAGACTTACCGAGTTAGCAAAGATTTTCTTTGCTATCAACCTTCTTTAAGAAAGAGAATTCAGGGTAGGCGGTATGCGAATGAATCATATATTCATAGTGTTTATCTATTTCATGGAACATGGCGGGGAAATTGTTGTAAAAGCCTCTGTATTTCACTCCCAAAGGAAGAGGGAAAAGCCGCATTCAGTCACTGCTCGTGTAAATCTGGGTATCTATAACTAAGCATAGAAATCTAGGCCTAGGCTCACTTATGTCTCGTGTACCAGCTGTCTAAGGGAATTAAAATGTCCGAGAAAAAGTTTTTGATCACGTGACTAAATGACGCTCGCTGATTAGTCGGTTTATCTGTCAATCAAATCTTGTGGAGATGTTAATTCGATTGGATTTCTTTGGTGCGATACACACCAAGGATAACCCACAAGAGTCTTAAGACTTAATTCCAGTGAAAGCCTTCTGCTGGTACATTGGGTAGTACACAGGGAGACATTCCCCTACCCTTTTCTGAAAAGTGTATTGCATTGTTTAACATGCACATGGGCCATTTTGCACATAGAACAACGGCTTAAACATCTCATTAGAAAAACGGTGTGCTTTTGAAACTTGCAATTCAGCCCTTCAGCTGAAACACACGGAGAGCAGCGATGGGAACTGAACCGGCTGAAACGTCTCATCCGAAAGATAGTGCACCTTTTGAACTTGCATTTCAGCCCTGAAGCTGAATCACAAGGGGAACAACGATGGAATTGAACTGGGGACCAAGAGATCTTCACGGTTCAGCGCATACACAGTGGCTACACCCAGTTTAGCTGACTATGTTAAACTGCTCTCATCTTTCCAGATATATTAAATATTTTGTGACAAATACCTGTGATTTACCAATGAGTGTGATATTTCATCATCATGGGTAAGTCACAAATCACAGATATTTGACAGACAGTGAGGACATTCGTGTGAATCCCTAACCACAGGAGCTACACAGGTGTTAATGTAGCTTCCTTTAGCGAATAATCGCGTTTAGTGGATTCTAGTTGCTGTTATCAATTGACTGGAAAAGTCGTAGCAGGGTCATCACACGCAGTTTAACAGCATGACCTCTGTGGACAGAGCATTATGATGTAAAAAAATAACTTACGTCTATGAGTGTCCTTGCTAATTCTCCTTCTTTCGTTATCAGCGTCATCATCTCCATTGAAAGTTGGTCCTGTTAGAAACAACGAAACAGGTCCACTTTGATTAACAATATCATAAATATCATATTTATTTCATCGTTAAATACATTCAGAATACAAAGCCACCCTAACTGAATTACTGAAAATGAACTTAAAGAGGAAAAAGGAAGAAAAAAAAAATGAACTAAAGCCTTGAAGTGTACACGTAAGATAATGAGTCGGTTTGGCGCAGTAGGAACTGTCGGGGTTTCAATCACTCATTGTGCATTTTGCTTGTGCCCTTGAGTAAGGCAATTTTTCTCATTACAGTACTTCTCTCCACTCAGGAGTATAAGTGGGTATCTGGTGGGGTTGCTTGCTTCTGCACTAATTTCCAGCAGCAACACATAAAGCATGTAGACCCATTGACCAGGGAATAGAACTGTGCTTTATAACCTCAAGGAAGAGGCGCATTATAAATGCCGATACCAGTACCAGATAGCCTACCAATAAACAACTATTCATTTACACTTCAAATAGTACAACAACTAAAATGACTGCTAAAGAAGATACTCAGCAATAATAATAATCAGCAATAATAATAATACATTTTTCGACTCAAACTTTATTGTGTTGTAATAATTGAAAATAATGATTTTGATTTTATGAATGTACTGTAATAGGAATAAAATTTAATAAACAATGCAGTATCTCTGTTATGTATGTAAAACATTTGAATGTTTGTAAAAGAATTTGCAAACTAAGTTATGCTTTCAAAAGAACATGCATAGATACATAAAAAGAAATAAACGATTTGATCAAGAATGCCTTTATCTAAAAAGTCAATTTTAATATATTACATGTGTATATTAAAATAAAAAAAATATACAAATATAAGAATTTATAAAGGCCAAAAAAGTAGTACACCAAATCATTCAACATAAAACGTATTTTTAATGATGTCGTTCAAACATTTATCTTTCTAACACAGTAAGCAACTAGTTTCATCTTGTTTACAAAAGAGGCGATCACAAAAAGCAAAAAAATCAGAGTGCTCTCTAAGTCCAATTCTAAAAAAGAAAATTCCTTTAAATGACTTACCAATTTTATTGAAGAAAATTATAATCCATGAAAAATAAGCAGGTTTTAGAAAAGGATACCAAACATTAAATACAATTTTATCTTAAAATTATAATATCAGAATTTACTTGTTTTAATGATCCAAAACGAGTGTTTGATCTATTACAAATTCCAAATTACAAATTTTACAAATTTTAAATCAGGTGTCACTGAAAGAATGTTCGAAGGGACCATCTACGTTTAGACTGACCGCGCACGAAGCAAAATCTTGAGCCTGGCACTCACTGTGTTGTACGATGTCGTTCTTTGCAGAGGCGGATCCAGAGATGTCCAAAAGGGGGGGCCGAAAGGGGGCCGAAATTTGGGCCGATCGAGACAACAATGTCCTAGTGGGTCCGGGGGAATGCCCCCGTGAAATTTTTGTGTTCTAGACACCCGAAAATAACATTTGAGGCGTTGTGGGCTATCATTTTTTTCTTTTTCTTTCTTTTTACCTCCCAAAAGGGGGGGCCGGGGCCGGGCCGGCCCCCCCCTAAATCCTCCCCTGCTTCATACAACCGCATCGGCCAACAAGCAGTTAGTGCACGGCTTTACTACCTTAGAAACTACCACATATTTAAATCCAAGTGCGAACAGTTGTATGATATGACTAAAGCAGATTTTCTCGTCTTGGGCAAAATTAATCCAATCTGAACATGACATCAGGGGTGGCGCCGATGGAGAGTTGCCAAGAGTTGGGGAGAGCTGGCCTATCCCCCTGCCCGTCAGGCAAAACACACTCCATTGGGGAGAAGAAAAATTATATATACTTTTTACATATTTGTAGACTCTAAAATCGTTTAAATATGCCTTTGAAACCCCCTAAATTTTCATAGATTCCGGGGGGCTACACACTCTGGATAATTTTCAAGAGATTTTGAGCAACGCCCAACTACGCCCACTTGGTTCTCGTTAGGGAGTCGGCCCTCCTGTCAGAGATATCATACCCCCACACCTGCATGCCTTTAGTTAGCAGGGTTATTTATAATCATAAGAAAAATCATAATGTGACAGGATTTGAACCCAGGATTGTGAGAATGGAAGACAAGCATCTACTTATTGGCCGATCAACATGAAAATTTTGAATGATGTCAGACACAGAATATGCTACTGTTCTTACCCTTGTTTGGTTTACTTTGTGTTGCGATTCTTCTTGCTCTGTTTTCAGAGATTCTGTTTTACTTGCCATTTCAGCAAAATTTGTTTTTCCATACGTTGTGCCTCGGACAGCTTGATGGTACCTGAAAGAAGTATGGCAGTCCAAAATGGCATAAAATATTTAATTTTGTAACATATGCTTAAAAACAAAGAGAAATTAAAGTACAAATTGAATTGATCGTACGTGTTTTTCCATAAAATAAATCATCTTTCATCACAATTATCATTAGTTAACACCATTATCATCATCGACCCCATCGTTGTTATCACTGCCATCTATGGGATTATCATTATCATCCCCACCGTCATTATTACTATCATCATAATCACAGTGATAGTAATCATCACAATTATCATGTTTATCATTATAGTGTATTATAATCACGATTTTAATCATAATCACCTTCAAGTAATCAAAATTATAATGCTAGTCATCTATTAGTATCATTATCATTGTAATATCATCAACAACTTGATCACCATTTTTTAATAAAAGTACCAGTTTTTTTTTAGTAGCCAATTTTAAACAAAATACTTATATATAGCGCATGTTTGCGTAGTGCCTGTGTGTGCTTTACGTAAAATTATAAAACAAAAAACTTGTTGACTTTATAATAAAGGTGTAAGACAGTATAATACATACTCCAAGTATCGAAATGCACGCCATCGTGTAGGGATTTAATATTTCGACATTAATTATGTCATCATCAGAAATGAAAAATTATCCATATTTGCAAGCTAATATGCACAAGTACCAAAAGTGATTGACCAATCAAGGTGTGGTAGCAAAACATGTATTGTATTTAAAGTATTGTACTTTGGATAATGAATTTTTACGATTGTGGAAATATGTGGGACACACAAAGTTCACACAGCAAATACACATTCCAATACAGCAACCTAAACTCTGGAACAACTTTCTAGGTGATTTTTATATGAATTGCTCTCTCACAAAAAGATTACATTGGTATTGTTAATGGAGCCTCGTGGGACACATACACATAAATGTAAATGTGCTATTCAAAATAGAGAATGCTATAAACATTTGTCTCTCTACACTTAGGAGTATACTTTACAGGATTAATTGGTGTATTTTTTTTTTTTTAATACATTAATATGGCACCTGACACAAGAAGCCTTTAAAGCCAAGCTACAGAGGGAAACAATTTTTTGATACGTTGTACAGCTGATTTTTTTTTGCTAAGCCACAAAAAGCATCTTTGATGAAGGACTCGGGAGCGGTTATTGAGATACAGATTTTTGAATATTTAAAAACTGGGGGCAGAAGATGAAAAAAGGGTGTTTACGTTCCTGCTTCCGAGTTTTTCGTCAAATATGCATTTTGTGCCTTAGAAAAATCAGTTGTACAACACATAAACAATGGACCTTTCCGCTAAGCTCCGCCCCTTGGATATTGTTGCTAAGGTCTCACAAGACGAACATACGCGAACACATGCATTTATTGGACAACACGTGTGTTTGTAAGACGCGCGCGTATTTCTAGCGCTGTTCTGATTAGTCAGTTGTTAAGTTTAATTGACACTCCGGAAAGGTCTATTGTTTTCCCCTCCCGAGCCTGGCTTTAAAGTGCTTTAGCTTCCAGATCACTGGATTCATAGCTAATTGTGGATTGTCTCTATTCCTATTGGAGGTATGGCAGCATGCATCTGCACATAAACCACTTTACTCTCAAAAAACCACTTCAGAAATTATTTCATATTTTCTACGTTGGCCCCAAGCACATAAGCTCGACTTTAAGAATTAGCTGTCACCTGTTTAAATATGGTTTTTAGAAATTATTTAATAAATATTTAACACAAGTTAACAATACAACTATTCTAAATAGTATAATGACAATATAATAATAAAAATGAGTACTTTGACAACCAAAAATACTGTAGGTTTTATGCGCCTCTATTTTCTTTTTTTTTTTTTTTTTTTTTTTTTTTTTGGCATTTTGTTTTCAAGGTCCAGCCTAGAATAACTCACTACAACAAGAAGGTCTTGCAACAGTCACAGAGCACAGATAAACACTAGCAACAATGCAACTATGTAGAGTGAAATCCCTAGGCCTCTGGATTTACCTCAGTGGTAGTTGACAGGTTTTCAGAAATTTCCTTTCAAATTTTGTGAAAATGATGTACATACAAGCTCCTTTTCTTCTATATTTTAATGCTCTTTTTTTTATAATTGTACAAAAAAATTGTGTCCACTTTTTTCAATCTGCATGGTGTCACATTCCGGCCCATGTCCTGGTTTTTGTTTGTCTGCTTTTTTGTGTATTCTTTAGTGATTATTTATAAAAATTAAAAAAAAACAAATGCTGTTCAAATTCAAAATATGTAAATCATTTAAACAAAATTCAATAAAGGCATGCCTTCTATATCTTAATTACTGCAGACACGCACTTCAAATAAAAAATGTATATCCTAAAACTAATTAGCATAATGGCTGCCGCACACCAATCAGATCATCTTCCTTGATGATATTTGTATGAGTTAACGGCAGTCAAGCTCTCAAGGAGAGCAGATGAAAATGTTAAGTGTTTCCTGAAAAATATTGTAGATTTTTATGTTGGAATGTAGTATTATGTTGTTATTTATTTTCGAACTGGCAACTTTAAAAGGCTTAATCCATGTAGCAAAGTCAGCTTGTAGTTGCAGACTGTAGCTGTAGCCCTGCTAAGCCTAAAATATTTAGTACATGCATTTATTTGAAGTAAAAGTTGCAGTGATATATGTGATGATACAGCCTACTTCAGGGCATAGGCTGGTTTTGGCCTGAGTGGTGGGGGGGGGGGGGCAGGAAGAATGGTTGTATAAAAATTGACAATGGAACTAAATCCCTATTCCAATGTAAACTTAATGGTCATTCTTATTATTTTAACCCAATTAATTGATCCTTATTTACTGCACACACCCCCACCCAGCATATGCCCATGTACCTAAATAATGTAATGGTAATTCATTTATATAGCACCTTACACAATTAAAAATGGGTCAAACACAGTTTAAAGAAAGTGAAAGAATCGAAAGCTGAACCATAAATTAACTGAATTATTCATGAATTTTGTAACAGAGGTGATCAAAACATTAACATTTTTGATGACTGAATTTAAACTACAAAAATCCTTATATAAAATACCAACCAATTTATGTCTATGCAAACCAGAGCCTTGCAGGCGTCAACGTTCCTATGCATGATAAATGACTTAACCAACCATATTTTCTGATTAAGTCATCATAAATGACATAATCAGAAAATACGGTTGGGTCAAATTTGTGTGGTGGTTGAAAAATTCAGGGGGAGTCTTTATGGTCCGAAATAGTGATTTTAGACCACACTGTTAATGTAATTTGATAGGCAAATTACAGTAATATTTTTAGCGAATTTCTTTGAAAATTTTTGTAGGCCTAGGGCCTAGGCATACAGTATTCTCATTTTACAGTAGTTTGGAACGATATCAGGAGTGGGGGAGCTGGCAGTGGCCTACTAGACTACAATTTATTTGAAAATAGATTGGGCCCGATCATCCACACCAGTTGGTCCCAATCGTCTGCCACCTGAAGTTTTCATCACGATGATCAAGAACGTACACGATCTTGAGCCTAGGCTAGGCCTAGCCTTGCTGCCGTCACTCTGCTACGTATACTACTGCATAACAAAGAAAGCGACCCACGCGGTGCATTCTTAAATTTTACATACATTATTTAAATGTATTTTACGTATTAGATAACACGATATCATTGATCAGACAATCTACCACCCTCGCATTGCAGTAACTTCTGTACTAAACTAGGCATAGCCTAGGCCTCATGTTTTTGTGGAAAGCCTAAGCTAGATAGTTGTTATGTACCCGACAGTCGGCTGCCTTTATAACTTCACTTGTCTTCAGTCTGCATTCAAAGAGTACACTGCTGCATAGCCAACTGTCAGGGATATAGTACCTTCATATGACTACTCATACAACAGAAAAAAACGTAGCATGGAGGTAGCGAAAAATGGAGATCTAAATTAAAAAACGATGTATTTCAGCAAGTATTAAAACCTTTTTTTTATTTTAGGCCTTCTTCAAAATGCTTATGCCTACAGCATTTGATTTTTTTTTGCCGCAAAACCAAAAGAGTTTCATCCATGCTGAATTGCCGATTGGTTAGCGTGAGCCCTGACTGAACACTGCAGAATACTTCACATCGAACTGCGCATCGCGAGGAAAAACAAAATGCCGGAAAACTTTTTTTTTATGCATGCGCATTTGCATAAACGTCTACACACACACGCACGCACACACTACACATAGGGAAAACAGTGAAAAGTGATTCCAATAGTTCCTTTTGCATTACATGCATAGGAACTAAAAATAAGGTATTACTATTCTGTATGCATTTGGTAAGAAAATTATTTTCTTGTTTCAATTTTAAAGTGAAAGTTAATTAAATGCACAAAGTGGATAATTCAAGTACTGATTTTTCTAGCACGACCCTTGTATGCCCATATATAGTCATGATGTGCCTATAATGGCTATGATGTGATTTCATCATGGCCATATTTAGGCACATCACATGTTTTGGTCAAATAAATTTGGACAGGGATTAAAAAGCCATAGCTGAACTATTGTGTAAACAATCAATCCCACTCATAATATGTAAATCAAGTTTTTGTGACTAAACGGCATACTGTAAGTAAACATCAAGAATGTAGCAGTATATATCATGAAGGTACTGCAAGATCAGTTTAGACTATACCTTGATTTGGAAGAGTCTAAATCCAGAGTTAATTTAGTCAATCTTTTCTTTACCGATGCAATTGCTGGAATTTCATTCTAAAAAAAAAAAAAAAAAGAATTAGTACAATAAATTACATAATTAATTCACTTGATGTATTTCAGTCCAAATATAAAAAAGCTAAACTAAAAATTAAAATATATGGCCCTACAAAAAATATTATTAGTTTATCACCCTATCTGGGCAGGAAAAGTGATGAGGGAGGAAAGTTTTCTTTTATATTTTTTAATTTGCTGAAGCCAAATATCACCCTTGGGTTGTTTGCTGGTGCATTAATATTCAAAGTGAAACATGATTTAGATAATGAAAACAATATCTACTAACTATTTAATAAAATAAATGAAAAAAATTAATAAATAAAATTTAAAAAAAAAATTTTTTTTCCAGTACTATAGAAGACATGCGTGCAGGGGTGATAAACCAATATTTTTTTTTTATTTGGCCTAATCCAACAATGATCAGAGTGGCTGAGCATGCGTTATTACCCCATGTTACTGGATAACATATAATGGCAAACCAGCACAAAGCGCAAACTTCTCTGATCCCTTGGGAGTATACCTGGTCGTGTGTTGTACTCAGAAACTAGTACAATCAATACCACAACATACTACCAGGTACCGATTTATACTCCTGGGTAGAGAGACAAACTTAAAGTGCATTGCAAAAGGACACCACTTCTACAGCTAGAGTTTCGAACCCCTGACCTCAAGGTTGGGAAAGGTTAGACATCGCATCATATCAGCACCCCACTTAATCCATTGTCCCCATTAGTCTTCCCTTCCCCATGCCAATACCCTACGCCACTAGATACAGTGAGCTACACTCAGAAAAAGCCACACTTGTGTTAAAAATGCTGGACTAAATATTATTTATTTTTAGCAATGTTTCCGGGGGTGTATACTGAAGAAGCTTGAATTTGGGTAGCTTCCTAAAAGTTTTGTGCACATGAGATTAGTTTGCTCAGCAAATGGCCACTTCTGACAATTGCTAGCTCATTGCTATTTTTTGTGTGACTTCTGTCTCACGAGACAGCGATCAAAATATCTATTGTGTTCTATGTTTTGTATTGCATGGCAGAATGTTTACTGTGTGCGACTGCCTCAAACAGCTCTCTCTCTCAGTAGATGTACAATAACACCTGGATTTGCCATTCATGAATGATCATTTACCCAACGACATAGGTAAGCATTTTTCTCATCATGTGAGTATGCACGCTATCACAGGAAAATGCTTGCTGAACAGTCTGCTCAAGATTTGGTTTAGTGATTGTTATTTGGCTACACAACATATAGTGCATTTTCTAGCCCACAACTCAATAACATTTAAACAATCATTTTGTAGGTCTCCACATTATGCATTGTTATATCATCATAAAAATTAATTAAATACTGTAAATAATTCCATATACAGGTGTATATACCAGAAATTGCTAGATAAATTTATCTTTGAATTATATGAGGAAAAAAACTATTTTAATTTAAATAATTACAATTAAAATATTAAATATTATAATTATATTTCAAGATTAATATAAGAAATAATGAACGGCAATTAAACAATGACATGTTGTATCGTATTGCAAACAAAGCCCACAAACTAGTCATGAAAACAGGGATCATCTTAACAGTTTCTCACTTTCATTATCACTTTTCTTACCTCAAGTACACTGCTTAAAGGGGCGATGACAAATTTCTCCATACTTGTCTCAAAACTTGTAAGTTCAAGGGCTAAGCTAAATGATACATCTGAGGCCTGGAGAAGCATATTTCTGGTGACAGAGTGACAATATGATAGTGTGACAATATGTAGGGCCTAACGACAATATGCAAGATATATTGAAAACAAGACAATTATGTTAGTTCTGAAAGCATACATGTTTCGAGAAGCACTTTTCCTACATCAGTGCGATTTTTTTACTCAAGTCTAATGCAAGATTTCATACATTATTGTAATTTTGATTTGATATTTTTCAATAAATATATAGAAATTCAAATCATGAAATAAAACCAGTTATTAAATGGTTGATCACCAATTAACAGCAGGATTGCAAAATACATAAGATCTAGAGCCATGTCCAGACTATTAAATTTTATTTGCCAAATACATGTGACATGCCTAAATATAGTCATAATGACATCACATAATGACTATATATGGGCATAATTTGATAATCTGGACAGCTTTATACCATACTTGATTCACATGACAGGAATGTCCTAAATATTGACAAATTGTACCAAGGATATTTTCCATATCATGGATATTTGGGAAGTGAGAATTTCATTGCATTTATTCGCCTCATCATCATGTAATGAAAATAGACAGATAAAATCAAAGAAAAACGATGCATCCTTGTGAGAACACCAAGGATACTGTATCTCAGTTGAAAACAGACCTCTACTAGAGCAATCACTCTGAGTGCAAATACCTCTGCCTTGTACCTGAATGTAGTACCAATAATACGCAGGCTGTGTATAAAAGGCAAAAAAACTGCAACATACCCTCAATAAAATTGTTTTCTTTGGTGCTGCAGAATACCCTCAAGAAAATAAAAGAATCGCTTATCATATTTATAGGCACATTGTTTTCTTGAGTGCTGCCTGAATACGTGGGGCAATTTGATTGTTTTCGTTTATGCTTGAGGGTAAAAAAATTGAATTTCTGTGACCCTGACATTGTTCTTTGACCTTTTCTCCAAAAATTCAATGGTGTCTTTCTCTGATTATTATGTACTATTCCACTAAATGATATGATAATCCATTAATTGGTTTTTGCATAATGTTGCTAACAGACAGACAGAAAGACAGACAACAGTGAAAAAGTGAATACATAACCTCCTTTGCAGAGGTACAGAACAAGACATGCAAATTCCCCCGAGATATTTAGCAAGATCTGTGTATGGTACAGGGTTTAGCTTATTATCTTACACTTTTGAATCGCACATATTTTCGTTGTCTGCATATCTTCATCATACCAACTTTTAGCAAGGTTAGTATTTAGTAGTGTTAAAGCGACATGTCTCGGTAGGGAAATATCAGAACAGATATTCCTGTTAATATTTATAACATATTCTGATAGTGAATCAGGTAATACTTATCTATGCAAAGCCACTTCCTTAAACAATGTTTTATTAAAATTAAATTGAATGAGTGAGTATGTTTCAAAAACTTATACATACATAATACTGTACTTCAATATAATAATCCAAAAACATCATATCTCACCCAAATATTGAATTTTCTCCAAGTTCTTTTCCACTTTCTTCCATTGTTTGAGCTAATGCATGCTGTGGAAGTTTTTTCTACAATAAAAAAAGGTAAAAAATAAATTACAACTGATAATGTACATCTAAAAAACTGGTTCTTTTGTTCAAGTGCAAAATCACAGTGACAATGGTTGACTGTGGCGTTGTTAATATTAACACAGATTTGGACTAGATGTGCTGAATCGGTTCACCTCAGCACTGGTGTGGTTTAGGGCCACCACATGTAGGCATGACTCCCCAAAAATATGCATTGATAAAAAACTGGTAAAATTAAATCAACTTTGTAACATTCCCTTCAAGTCTAGGAAACATATAATACTTCTACCTGTATGTTAATATCTTCAACTTCCCATTTAGTAACCAGGAAATTTCAAAAACTAATTAATTCTAGATCTTCTACTATATTATATCTACATGTATACATAACAATTCCATCTTCTTAATCATTGCTTATAAATTTGAACCATATCTGGTACTCATTTTCCTAAACAAACATAAGTCAACCAAATTGGGTTCTTTGAAAACACAGGAATTTCAAAGAAGAAAAATTCAAATGCGATTGTGCAACTATTGTACACGAAGTTTTTCATTCCATATAAGTCCCACTAAACACTAAGCTTTCCTTTCCTATAACACACTGAATTCAGATAATAAGCAGTACTTCCTTGTTATAGATTTTCTCAGGTATTAAGATACCTAATAAAGTAATAATAATAAAAGTTCGTATTCTCAGTGTGACACATAACAACATAGATGAGATTCAGAACAATAAAATTTAATATATAAATACAGTTCCATTGTAAAAACGTGATGCAATTAAAATGTCTTAATTATAAATTAATTATAATTTTTTTTATGTATTTAGCTCCAGTAAACCCAATATGAACATTACTGTATATATAATTTATAATAAATTTTCAATAAACTTTTACCTGTTGTTCAGTTACAGTACTGTAAACCCAATATTTAGATGATTATATGTTTACAAAATTGTCATCAAATCAAAAAATATCTTTAATGCTAATTAACAAATGCGTAAATAAAGTAGTTACATTTCTACATTAATTTTGCAATTACAAGACCTCGGCTTTTAATCAAGAATTTCTGTAATAAAATGCGTAATCATTGAAAACTTGAAGTTTTTATCAATTTTGGTAGTTTATCAATAACCTATTTAATGTATTTAAAATTCATTGTTTCATTTTTGGAGTGTTTTCCTGACTTTAACATCAGACAGTGGCTATTTCTCTGTATAAGACGGTGATAAAACAATGATTAAATAGATGCTACAAAAGGAAATGATATCATATAAAGTTCTGGTCAATGTGATTACCTTCCAGTAATAATAGAAGAGTGGAATTTTATTTGAGATATTTCAAAATCCTGGCTTCTTAAATGGTACTTTTTTGCATTCTATAATCCTGTTATATAATATTATAGACTTAACATGTATATTAACTATATACAGTAATTTAATATGCGGCATTTTATAACGAATATTATGCAAGGTGGTCATTAATAATACCACATAATTCAGGAAATAGGCAATATATGTGATTGCATGGAAAGTTAGGACTAAGTGGTTGAATTACAGTATTAGTGGAAACCAAGTGATAGGAATATTAGTAAACCACTTCCCTGAAAATCATTCCTTCCCAGGACAAGTGAAATGGTTGATGTTTATACCAGGTACAGTAAATACAATATATCTATAATTAGACTGCTTTTTAAAACACTGTAACTTAAGGTCAAGTTACTGCACATTTATCTTTACAATCACCATTTTGACATGGTGACACCTTTAGTAAGGCTGATATCAAGAATCTGAAAGAACATTAAAGAAATCTACTACATAAGGAAACTACATAAAGGATTCAGAAACCAAAAATATTACAGATAAATTAAATTCTCACATGGGAATGTTTCTATTGGTAGTTTTTAGTTGTATTGTCATAGATATTTTGTCAAGATCAACGTAAAGGTCTATTTACACAGGGCGAGACAGACAGTATGTGACAGCGATGAAAACATAGTGCAATCCATTACACAGCGCAAAGCAAACACTTGTCACATTGGCATTGTTTGCAGTTTGTTCTGGAATCTGCATGCTCTGATTGGTCAGCATATGACCTGATAGATTTATTTGAATAAAAATGATTTAGAGCAAAAGCTAGCACTGAAGATTTCACCCCCATTTTGCCTAGATGGTTTGATCCCCTTAATGTCTGTTAGTCTCTGATTGGTTGATTAAAAATACTGTAGTATCAGTGTAGCAATTTTATGGAAATAATTCATTTCTTCCCCTATTTTAGTTACCCCCTAAAGTTTATTAAACTCTGATAGTTTGGTCGAAAGAATGAATTTTATGAAAACAACAGATTTCTCTCCCCCTCAATACCCATTTTGACAAGAAGGTTTGAACCCCCCTCCCATGTTTGTTAGACTCTGATGGTCATTTGGAAAAAATTGTAGCATCAGTGTACAGTAGCAATTTTAATGGAAATTAGGCTTAGTGGATCTAAACTTAGCAGTTGGTACAATGTTGTCTGCAGCAGTGTAGTATGTCTCCATGGCTACACTATGGAAGAACAGAAGACTTTCTTATAATAGACAAAACTACTTTTCTCATACAGTATTTTACTATAATACCTCCTTGTTCAATACTAGAGTATTCTTTATTCTTTGCACAACATGTGACTTTGTCAGAATTCTTTGTCACGTTCCTTCAAAACATGTGTGTTCCATCAAAACACGTCTAGTTTCTTCAGAATATTGATGTTTATTCAAAAAACAATTCCACATGTTCCTCAAAAACACCTGCTCTATGTACCTTCAAAACACATGTGCTCCATCAACACACCTACACATGTTTCTTTAAAACATCTGAACATGTTTGGTCAAAACACCTACAAAGTACTGTATGTCTCCATGGTTTATGTATGGAAGACCGAAAGACTTTCTTAAGAAGCGATTAACAAAATTACTATTGTTACTTTTTGCCAGCCTAATATAATACTCACATTGTTCAATACTATTATAGTATTTTCTATTTTTTGCACAATATATGCCTGTGTCTGATTTGTTTTGTCATTGATCAATAAAAACACATGTACACATGTTTTTTCAGGATACCACATATTTCCTAAAGCCAACTGCTTTTAAACTTCCCTCAAAACACATCAGAACATCTTTACATGTTTCTTCAAAACATCCAAACATGTTTCATCAAAACACCTAAACAAGCTCCTTCAAAACACCACTTTGCGTCAGGAAAATATCATAGGAGTGATGTTTGCCCTACCTGACATGTTATCTACCAAAAACTCAGTATGTCCCCAAATACTAGTGAAAAAAATTTGCAAGTGATTCAAAATTCATATCTTTATAGCACCTGCAGTACCGCTGCTGCTAGGGGATCGGATTCATCACTAGTCACCAAGCTCAAGCTCGGTTGTCTAGTGGTTAAGACATCAGGCTAGATACCTGGAAGTTGTGGGTTAGATTCCCACCTGAATCACTTGCAAATTTTTCAGCTAGTACAGTATATTGGGGACGTACTGAGTTTCAGTACGATAACATGTCAGGTGGGGCAAAATATCACTCCTATGATATTTTCCTGACACAAATTCATATCTTAATTGATATTGTTAAAGAGCTTCAAACAACCAGCCAATATAAATTGAGTGTGATGTTAGACTTGCCATTCGTTTCTCAACATCTGTTCCTTGACTTTGCTGACATGCTGAAAGTTTTTTACTCGTGTTCTGACAAGCATGCTTGATTTGTTCCACTCGTTTTTCACACTGTAATGAAACAAACACAATAAATTATTAAACAACATTGAGTTACACTTTAAACATTGAGTTGTGTTCTGGCAGATTTCAGAACTTCAAATTTAACAAATTATCCTGCCTTGAACAGAAAACAATAGAAATGAATTGTTAAATGTGTAAAGATGAAAGAGAGAACATTGTTAAGAAGTAAAATTATTATTACTTATTTATTAAAACCAATTATCTATTATTAGTACTGGTATCTTTTTACATTCTACAAAGAAACTTGAACAAACCTGTTGCAAGTCTTGGTTGAGGACCTCTGTCTTTTCAGCTCTGAAAGAAAATGTAATATAGTAAAGCATATTTTGTGATGTGATACTAGTTTACATTGCATTGCAATGGTTCAACTTCATATTTTAATTAACACAATTAAACAACTTCACTCCCTTAGCCATTAAAGGAGGCAGTTTTGTGTATCACATAGTTTAATCTTGAATGAAATTAGTTTAACTTATGCTGTTGAATGTAAATAAAATATTAAAAGCTGAATATTCCATGAAAGAAACCACCTACCTGTAAAATGAACTTTAACATATTATAATGACCAAAGGTCAAATAATTATATCAACTAGACAATATAAACTGATATTTTGAAGAAAGAGCAATCTATCAATCTGAAAACATTGTTTTCTTAGTCACTAGTTTTGTTATCATAAAATTGTGATGAGTATTCTGTTGATACTTACACTTTCAATTTAATTTCCAAACCATACAATACTGTACTTGAACTTTTGAAATTGTTTATCTTTCAAAAGATTATTGTATAAATATGATGTTGTTGATATTTAATATGCAAAAACATGTAATTGAATAATTTGATTCATTAAAATCTTGGAGGCCTATTATACGGAATAATTTCAGATCTCATCATTATCAATAAAAAACACCCCCAAAAAACCAATGGGATTTAAGTGTGATCTGGCACCATATATGCTAATTATTTATCATGTGTATACAACTGGCCAAAAATATGAATAAGTGTTTATTTATTTATACTTTCTTTATACTGAATATACACTTTCAATATAGTACTGGTTTCCAAAGTGGTTCAGTTCTTAACTACAAAAAATTTAAAAGCTGATATATACACAAATACACATTGTAACCAAAAAAATTGATAACTTAACTACAAATTAAAATAAATTTAAACGTCCCGTTGTGTTCAGAATTTTGACAACACACAATAACATACAGTATCATGACAAGATAGCTAGCGTGCTAGCTATTGTGATGCGCTATCACATCGAATTCAATATCAGTAAATGACAAAGCTTTGGCTTCTTCCTGATTGGTTAAGACAGCTACATTCTGCCAATGGGTTCCAAGATTATTTTACGTCCCAAGGAATGAACACAACGAGATACAAACATTATGAACATGATAGAAAAATGTTACCTTTCTTCAGAGTCAATGGCAAAGTGTAACTTTTAATTCTATTATTATTTTGATAACATGACAGGGTCAGATAGTGACTTCCAAGCCATTATTACGAATACTGTACTTGCGTATCCTCATATGCTTAACATCACAATGACGTCAAACAGCTCTAAATTACATGAGATTTCAGAACTAAAACTCACTATTCAAAACTGAAGACAAAAACTATGCATGCTCAGTATTAGAATGTTACACAACCTTTTTGCATATTTTCTTATCCTTGAGTTTTGGTTTTTGTATTAAGAACAACATTTTTCTCTTTTATTTAATAATTCTCTATCAGTCATCTGATGTTAAGGATTTTGCAAGTAAATATTAGAGATTTTGGTTATTGCATACAAACAAATTTCATTGCTTTAATTTTACGATATTTTGAATTTGTCTTGTGACAATTATGATTTTTCTGTCTAGTGCATGACAACCCTTCAAGTAACACAAGATTTTCTAAATAAGAACATACAATTTGTATTTAATGTGCTCACAATCTGCTAAATCTAAACAAAATGGTGTAATAATTAAAATTTGATAAATTCAATTATTTTCATAAAGTGACCTTAGAATAGTTCAGTAAAGTTGTCAGAACCTTGGTCAGAATTGACTACAATCCAGAGATAAGCCCAGTTGACAATATCCAATGGCAGCAAATTCAAGATCACAAATAAACCAATCATATCAAAGTTCAGTTGTGGTCAGAAAAGTCTGACCTCTAATTCTAGACATGGAGGTTAATAATATACTGTAAATAAATAACTACAATAGAGTGGGCACTCAACTCTAAAGAGTTCATAGTGGGCACGTTCATAGAAGTTTTCACGAAGAGTTGTTCATGAAAACATCGTGAGTTCGTTTTTCATGATAATCGGAAATCGTTCACATAAAACAAAATGTAACTCTAGGTATGCAAATGATGTTTACCGGTGCGTGACAAGAGTCTGCACATGCTGTCGAAGTGCGAGGCCAGCAGTACAAATACTATACTTATTACATGTATGTATGACGTCATGTTGCCTAGGAATTTAATTTTGATGTTACCCTTGGTACTGTAACTATTTGATTCTGCGGACGATCATTTACATACTGCAAATATGATGCTGCTAATGGTTTTAATTGATTACATTAAAACGAAAGCCAGTGAATATTAGAAGAAAGGCAAGATATCTTCGTTATGGGCAAGAACGGCTGAAGTTTCGTATCTCTACGTCGTAGCAAAGCTACGTTCTAGGCTAGACTAGGGCCTAGAACCTAGCATGGAACTTTCGTAACATCACATCGTGTGCATTGTATACTCTATTTTAACACAATTCAATCTTCGTATAATTTATTCAAAGCCGGAGTTAGCGGTGCCAATGTAGACCACTTTAGGTAGGCTTTCTTCATTAAGGTTTCTACGAATGGATGTCTTGTTGTGGAGCAAGTTGTCCCTCCCTGATTATAAATCACCGGGAAATCAACCAATAGCTACGATTTTTACCAAATTTCGTTCCTCATTGTATGCCCATTTATGTCTCACCATGTTTCTCCTAACAAATAATTAATTAAAACCAGAATATTATGAATGATATACCGCATCAAAACATCGCTTCTCAACGAAAAACGCGAACGACGATTAAAAAGCTAAGGTCAAGTGCGGTGATCCATTTCAGCTCGAGCACTCATTGGTTGAATTTCACCTATGAATTAATTTATCATGATGCTGGGTCTGAAAACCTGATGCTTCTTCATGAAAAGCTTACTCTCGATGTTGTGGTTTAATTTGAAGAAGATCATGAACTTGCTATGCAGGTTCATATAGAACATCACGATAAAGAAACTCACGATAAATTCTGAATATGAACCTAACTACTGTATCTCTGCCAAACCAATTTGTGATTGTTAAACTTTCTGTTAACTTGACCTTTGAACCCCAACATTTTACGACCAATATGTACCACTTTTATGATGATCCATTAATTAGTGTTTGCATATAAATACCGCTAAATAACAAACAGTGGTGATTATATAATGGTACCTCCAAGGCAAAATTTATTATGCCTCCATAGGCTACTGTAGATATAAACATAATTTGATGTTAATAAATTATTTATAATAAAGACTACTGTACAGTAGTAATGTTTATTTCCTCTATGGTTAAATGTTTACCAGGCTACACTATTTATTCCAAGCTGTTTAAACTAAAGCCAATTGTATGGACTTGAATCTTTTTACGACTCTGCTTGATACTACAATTGGGCCTGTTGATTTATCAGATCACACAACAATTCTAGGAAAGCAGAAATATAAAACAGTATTTTTGTATTAATTAAATTTGAGAAAAAACTTGCAATAATATTAATATTGTGCATGGTATGTGATATTAGCAGTGTTATTCTTATTTGAAAACTATTTTACATAATTTCTTCATTTTGTACACCTACCCTACTTGGGTCAGACTCGGATGCATGGTGGTTCCCCCCCCCCCCTTTTTTTTGTTTTTGTTTCTAAAGATGATATACTGTATTACAAGGCAATTGGCTATCTTAATATAGTACCATTTTATTCCACCCTACTTCTACTTAAAGTACTGTACACCACTGGGAATCTCTACAGTATAGTACCTTGAATAATTTATAATCTGATATACAGGTTTACAACACTATACTAATGAAAATATTTCAAGACCTTACATTAAAATTCTTTGGAACTTCCAAAATATTTATTATGTATTTTGCAATAATTAATGACATTCCAATATCACTTCTCAATAATTCATGTTCAAGTAGTCGTACGGCATAATTCTTTACTTGAAATACAGTACATCCATTTACATATGAAGCCATGTGGAACTATGTATATTTGATGTAATTTCTTTCCACATGGGTACATTGTAACCTTGACAACCTACCATTCTTAAGTGACACATGAGAGATTTACTGTACAGCATCATCACAGTGTGGTGGGTTTTTTTTTATGATAATATTAATAATAATAATAATAATAATGTAATAATAATAATAATAATAATAATGTAATAATAATAAGGGTTAATAGAGCGCATAATGCATAAAGCCTCTAGTGCTTGACCTATGTTTTGAGCTTAAATCCCTGATATATGCCTACGCCTTAAACTAGGTATGGTTGGCCCTGACTCGAGAGAGCTAATCCTCCCTCTGTTCAGCTGTTTTTTGCTGCGGGATGACTACGACAGCCTCCCACTTCAGTGGCTGCTGAAGACCACAATGGGGTTTTCAGATTCTTCCTCAGCAGCTCAACCAGATGCAGTTTAACATCGTACCCAGGGCAACCTTAGCTAACTTCGTTAAACTTTAACTAAATTTAACTAGGGTAAAACTATCCCCTACCGGACAGCATCCTGGCAAAGGGCGCTTTGAGTTCGCATCCACTTCTGCCCCACCATGGACGGGTTAAATTTTAAAGATAACACCTCAGATGTCAGATAACACCTCAATTAAAATGCCAAATTTCAAATATTTAGAGTTCAAACTTTCATGCTACGGCCTTACCAGGTATTTCTGAGTATCAGTTTCGGGGCAAGGACTACTGTATGGATGCACTAGAACACGAGACACATTATAGAGATTTAAACGGGTGATTTTTCGGTTTATATTTAAAAATGGAATTGTCTTTATTCTTATCTGAATTTTAACTAGATCTGTTACATTACAGGTATCTACTATGGTCATTGTATTAACATTCTATTGTACTCTAACACAGCCTACATACATTTTAATAAATATAAATAATATATAATTATTATGATATTTTTAATAAAATTGAAACAGATTTATAGTACTCTACTGTACAAGCCAAATTAAATATTGAACAATCATAAAGTACTGTATGATACAATTACAAAATGATCAATAAATACAAAATACATTCTGAGATCAAAAACTAGCCAAATTACAGAGATAAGTTGTATGACTTTACAAGTATTATTCAGATCATAAAGGTTAAAAAACTCTTAATATAGAGTATCATAGGCTGACATATGATTTGTTGTAGAATAAATTATGTCAACAACTAAGCATTTTTTGACTTTTAGATTCCTAGGTAGAAGCTATAGTACAGTATATTAATAATATTTTTGGAATAAACAATAGTCAATGGCTGCAAATTTGTATGTGTCCCTTTGTGGATTTGTCACCATAGTAGCTACAGTACAGGCCTACACCTGGTACACGACCCATACAGTAGTAAACATGACCCCTGCTAAATATACCTGTCAGGGTTGTACCCAGATCACCTATCAGATTTATCAACCAATGGCAATAAATCAAGCATTATAGGGCTATTGGCTTTAAGGCTATATGTCAATTAACATGACCCTATGTCAAAGATAAGTTGAGTTGATGGTGGTCACCAATAAGGACCAACACTTAAAAGTTGTAAAAAATTTACAAAAAAGTATAAGGAATGTCAACGTAAAAAGTTAAGTCACCAGAAACAAGAAGCCTTTTATGGTTGGCCTACTGTATTTAGAATAATTCATTCAAATATTTCCATTCACTCAAAAACATCAATGTTAAAACCATACAGAAAGGCTCACACCACAACTCTACTGTATGTTATCACCATGACCATCAATGACAGTACAGTACTAATGATGCAGTAATTTGATATTGCATAATACATATTTATAATAATAGTATATCATATGATGATAGTGAATCCAAGTGTCTATGAGTTGTACAGCTGATAATACTACAACATGTTCTAATTATGTATGGATGGAACCTGTTGGGCTCACTCTTATTATTTCTATACGGGGAGGTGCCGCATTTATGGGGTATATTTTCGAGGACTTGTAGCACCAAGAGTGGGAAATAACCAGGGCGAAATTGGTAGTCAAAATCCCTGGCCTATCCTGTGTCAATGTGCCATGATTTTCCGCAAAATGTTAGCGGGAATTTCAAGCTAGACTGGGTGCTAAGCCAGTAAACCCCTTGCTATGCCTACCTTTCGGTACAGCCACGACACTTTTTGCCATCGGGAACAAGTAAATATTGCGCACTCTCTGGCACTATTGAGTGGCCATTTTCCTGTTGTCTTTTAGAGCACAGTGCGATTTTGGTAAAATGGTAGTTCATAAGAATTTTCGGTAATATAGGTAGCGCAAGTGTCTCATGTCTTGAAGTGGCTGCGGCACCCCCCTGTTTGCTATGCGAGTGAGCTCCCTGGGGGATGGAAATAAAACATTCACACTCCCAACATCCATGCTCCCACTTCCAAGTTCAAAACATACAGAAAGCCAGCCTCACACCACAGCTCTATGTTATGACAATGACCATCAATGTACTAATGATATGCAACTAGTGATGCAGTAATCAGATATTGCATAATTACATATTTATAATAATTTGTAATTCACATGATAGTGAATCCAAGTGTCTATGATTTGGGCAGCTTTACCAATATACTAATGATATGCATCTAATGATGCACTAATTAGATATTGCATAATACATATTTACAGTATAATATAGTAATAGTAAATCACATGATAGTATAGTAATAGTATTAAAATCACATGATAGTGAAATCCAAGTGTCCATGATTTGTGCAGCTTTACCAATGTACTAAAGATAAGCAACTAATGATGCACTAATTAGATATTGCATAATATATATTTATAATATAGTAATAGTAAATCACATGATAGTATAGTAATAGTGAATCCAAGAGTCTATGATTTGTGCAGCTTTTCCACATGTTCCCACTATGAGTGGGGATGGAACATCTATACTCTTAACCTCCATGTGCCCACTAATTTCTGCTCTAACACCTTCTCACTCCTACAGAATTGCGGATTTATTGGGCTTTGATCAGTCTAGGAACATGACACTAATATTTGACTATCCAGTGAGTATCGAGTGTGAATATGAGAAAGGGGATTACTGTCATCAATGTAAACACAATTGAAATTCAGTCCTTTGTAATGAGAATCATCCATGCATGCAATAATCAAACAATAGCTGTCAATGGTCTATCACTGCAAATCCATACATAGGCCTACTGTATTGTAGAGGTCAAATTCAAAGCTGTAAATAACTGAATTACAATCTAATTTAACAGGGGAAGATCCAGAATATTTGAAACGAGGGGACACCAATTTCATATAGGCTTAGTTGTAATATACTTACACACATAAAATAAGTATTCAATAATGGTATGATTCATGTTAAGTATGTGTTGTTTCGGCAAATTGTTACCTTTTAATATTGTATTTTTTTTCTAATAAAAAATATAAAGATGGTAATGGCAAAACCAGACATGATATTAATTTCTTTAAATATTTAATGTTAAGTGTATGAAAGCTCTGGCATATTGTGCAAAGTCTAATATTATTATTTGACATTGGGATTTTCTTTTAATAATAATAATAATAATAATAATAATAATAATAACAATAATAATAATAATAATAATAATAATAATAATAATAATAATAATAATAATAATAATAATAATAATAAGATAAAGTGTGCAAGTTACCTTTCAGAGTTCTTTCAGAGTTATAATAATTATAATAATAATAATTACAATAATTATAATAGTTATAGTTATGCGATTAATAATAATAATAATAATGTTTTAATAATGTTTTAATAATAATAATAATAATAATAATAATAATAATAATAATAATAATAATAATAATAATAATAATAATAAAAATAAATGAATGAATTAAAATGTCAAAAGCTCAGAGAGAAAGGCCCATGATTCGATAGCTCAGTCCATAAAATTGGGTTTTTTCCAATTCTAATAAGACAGTCTTTTAAGTAAATGAACAGACTTGCTTTTTTTTGTGAAAAGGAAATTCCAATGAATTTCCCAATGTGAATTTTCCTCAGGCAAGCTGTATAAGGAAATCCTTCTCAAAGCAACCCATGCAGAGAGTTTCCTAAAGAAAAAAACTGTCACAGAAAGTCAAGGAAACAGCCTGTACCTTGAATAACAATTATTTGTTCCGTATTAACATCATTCCATTGTCAATATTTATAGAAAACATGATCTAGTCTTCCTGATATGACTTGCTTTTCAAAATTTAAATAAAATATAGTATGTAATAGAAATTATGATACAATAAAAAATGGTGTGGAAACAGGAAATAGTACTGAGGACATATCCTTTACCACAACAAAATGTGTTTGTACATAAAGAATGGTTTATAGTTCCATTAGAAACTTGTGAAAAGATACTCATGTCATATTATATACATAAAAATGATTCCAATTGCAAACCTAAAACTGTGTCCACACTACCTGATCACAAAGTAAGTGACAAATCTGTGTGATGCACACGGTCATGACGATGTCATATTACACCCAAAATTAGGACGCGTCACATTTTTTTTTGTTCCATAAAATTTGATAGTGTGGACAAGGCTTAACAAAAAATTCAAATGTTCTAAAATATATTACAGGACCTTATTGATCTTATTAATTTAATAACTGTACTGTGATAACGGCACAGTAGTATCTGTTACATCCTTTTACCACAACAAAATGTGTTTTTAGTTCCGTATTCGGAAACTTGTCGAAAGATACTCTACGTCAAATTATTTAGAATAATGATGATTCAAATTCTAAAACTATATAAGGCTCCATCCACATTATCACATTTTATGTGACAAAATGTGTGTGATGTGTCCATATATGGGCATGATGATGTCATATTACACCCATATATGGACACTTGATACACATATTAATAATAACTGCACTGTGACTTGTAAGATGGAAACACATTGAAATTAAAAGTTATATTTTTGTAATCCAAAATAAATGTTCAACAAGAACAAAATTTGAACCGCAAGAATTGGGCTATACAGTTCAGAATAAATTCTTACTTGATTAAGAGTTTGGACTTGACTTTTCCCTGTTGGGATGGGGGAGAATGGGCAACCCACTAATTCCCTTATCCCCTTAGATATGCCTCTGCTGACCAAATACATTGTCATCTTGACTATCAATTGTCGAGAAAATTCATTCAGATTGATTGAATGAACCATGCTAGCATCAGACGCATTTACTTAACATTTTTACATGCTGCTGAATGATACAATTTAAGCATCAAACCATGTATAGTATGCTCAGTTTAGGCTGCTTGTTGTTGATAGTTAGGACTATGTGCCCATAGTGGTCCCCTCCCACCACCAAGCAAATAAAGTTAATAGTACATAATGGCTTTGAAGGCCTAAGGCCAACGTGTGAAGCTCCTGGCTGTACCTGCTCAGACTGAAAAAAGGGTCTTAAGGGAGACATACTTGAAGTCTGCACATTCAAAAAATAAGGGCAGATAAATTTTATATAAATTAGGCCTAGGCTACATTTCATTATACCACATTAATATTGCACATCAATTTTCCACACAATTTTTAGTTAGATTTCAATTCATCCCCTGCACAAATAAAATGCTTTAAGTTCTTATGTACATTCTGTTAAAATCTTCAATTATTTTCATCCTCCTATCACATTCCCTCAACCAGGCTAAAATAAATACACCTCCTAGATAAGTATAAAATTGGGTCTGCATGCAGAATATCATCTCACAAAAGCTTAACAGTACGCCTTGAAATCCAACTGGTCAATTATTAAATTGAGGCCGATTTCCTCGCAAATTGTGCATAGAATGTGGCCTAGGCCTATATTTCAATATACTACCAAGTTACAATTCTGCGAACCTATTTCTAAGTAATTTTGAGTTAGTTTCTGATATATTATAATTTATATATCCCCACAAACAAATAAAACATTTATTATTAGTATGTATATTACTTAGGCTACTTTACATAGTGACCAGTCTCAACATAATTTTAGGACAGCATTTTATTACTGGTACTTCTGGTCGAGCACAAACATAGGCCTTGGTATATGTTAGGCTGTCTCGCCTAGGCCTAGCTTTAACACAAATTGCATCGAGGCCCTAGCTAGGCCTACCTATTTTCTCTCCTAATTTTCCTTTATAAATTGTGCATAATTATGTGTTTTCTTCCTGATTAGGCCTAGATCCAGGGAGGTGCTAGCCTATCACTGTATCAGCTTATCACTCCTGATACAAATGAACCTTACAAAACAACCTCTTAAAGGCCTTAGTAGGCCAGGCCGAAGCTATTTCTAGGCCCATTCCACAAGGTCCGGGATGTGGCTTTATCGATGACCACACAGAGAAAAAAATACAGAAACCACCTGGGCTAGGCCTAAGCGACAATCAAGGGAAAAAAACAGAACCCACCTTCCTAAATTCTGATTAGCAAGTTGCCTCATACGATTCATGTGCTTCTTAACTGCGTCTTTCTTTATCATTTTTGCGACGGTTTTACACGAAAAATTGAAAAAATTGTAGTCTTGTTGGGTAAACAAGGTTCTCCAATGTTCCGTTAGTACCTCATCTCCTCTCCTCCCCCTGTGTTTGCCTTCTGATCGCAAAACAGGAAGTAAAATGACATTATACAGCGCCCCCAAATTCAGCTCTGCAATAACTTGTAACTTGGATCCGACGTTGACCATCTGCGTCTAAATAAAATAAAGAAGATGCCCATTGGCATTGCAATGGGTCAGTACAAGAACGCAACATTCTTCAAATAGTACATTTTGATCTAAACCATCGAATATCAAGAATTGTTGTATGAAAACCTTTTGGATTGCCATCCATTAGTAGGCCTAATACCAGTTTACTAGCTATAGCTTATTCACGAATAACACAACATTTTACCATTTTAATTTTCAACAGTTATTTCGGGCACCCATGTTGACAGTTTAACTTTTAAATTATGTTTTATTTTTCCATTTCTGTCTTTAAATGTTCCTTAAACCGGCCTTAAAGGTGCAATATAAATAACCGCGCCCCAATAAATAGTCTTGACTTGGTCTAAAATGATTTAAGCAATGATCCAGTAATCATGGACTACCTACAATATGGGAACTAAACAGGTAAAAAATATTTTCCAGGTTTTGGGCTTCCCATACTGGATAGACATGATTTTTTTGGGGTTTTTTTCCCAGAGAAAAAAAGGCATAGTCTACTGCTGTGGAGACCGCACAAAGTCCTTGGTGGGAACCCAGGTGAATTCTGTAGGGTTCCAAGACAAAATATCCCCAATTTAATTCAAAAATAAAATAAAAAAATGAAAGTAAACAGAAGTTTCGGCATGAAATCATATACTTAGGACGAAAATCTATAATCTGTGTTTTGTTTTTCTTTTTATCTCTTATACCACTATTTCGTTCCAAATAGTGACTACCTGGCACTTTTATAACGAGGCCTGGGTGTAGGCCTATATGAGATATTGTACTGTAATTGCATTTCACACATTTAATGCGAGCTATTGATTAGCTTGTTTTCGAATAAGAGAATATTTTTGGACAGACACGCCCAAGGGTGCGAGTTTTTTCACTTTTGTCTGGTTCTTGTATACTGGCAGGGGCCTACTGGTATGGGCATTTATAATGCTTCTCTTTCTTGCGGTTATAAAGCGCAGTTCTTTCCCTGGTCATTGGGTCCGCATGCTAAGTGTTGCTGCTGGTAATCAGCGCAGGAGCAGGCAACCCCACCAGGTACCCACTATACTCCTGGGTGGAGAGAAGCAATGCAGATAAAGTGTCTTTCTCAAGAACACAAGCGAAATGCATTAAAACCCAGACTAGTTTGGGAAACCGTGGCTTTCGCCGTGCTTGTGCATGATTGTTTTTAATTGTTGTGTTCATTTGTTTTTATTCTTTTGATGATTGTCTTTTAAAAACTTCTTCAGACAGTTTTATTGAATTCATTTTGCTGTATTTTACTATGCTTCTTCTTTTGTAAATTGCTGCCAAATTAATAAAATAAAGAATAAAATACCAATAGGCAGAAAACTTTGTCAACGTGAGGCGCTATATAAACCCAGAATTATTATTATTATTATTATCATTATTCTTATTATTATTATTATTATTATTATTATTAATATTATTATTATTAT